>NW_006408554.1:1008487-1011084 GCF_000296735.1 Chrysochloris asiatica | reverse complement strand
GAACAAGGCTGATGGGAGAACAGTTAGGCAGGTTTGCATGGACTAAGTGGGACAGAGGTAAATGATGATGTATGAACATCGTTGGAAAAACAGGGCTCTGGGATATAGGGATTGAGGCATGGTTTGAAGGGTTAAAGAAGGGAATAGTGTTAATATGCTTGGCTGTCTTTTGAATCTTGGTTTCCCTTACCTACCATTGTAAAATAGACACTTGATGTGGGGAGAAAGGAATAGCCAGAATCAGAAAGCTTGTAAGTCCATCTTCAGCCTATAACAGATTGGAATACCTTAAAGGGGACTAGAAGTTGCCCAGTGAAACAGGCTTCCTGTGGAGCCTTTACATTGCACAAGACCATAGGTGGAATCCAGAACCCAATGAGGTACGAAATTTCTACTGGAAAGGACGAGTAGATCAGTCTGGAACTACTAAAAGAACCGAAGTTACTTTGTGAAAGAAAGACTGGCAGGAAAAATCTGAAACAATAATGGCAGTCTGATTGATTACTACCAGAACAAATAAGCTGTTTGCCCAAGATCCATCAAGGCAAGTGGTCCGAATCCCACAGAGCAAACTGCCTTCCAAGACTGAGACTTAAGGGGAATACATGAGCAGGCATGTGGTCTGGCTGGTGACCATGTTGGTCACCAATAAGGGAAGAGGGGTAAAAAACAGCAATGAAGTTGCAAGCTAAGGCTGACCACATTCAATAGACCCCTGTGAACCTGGATGGCCAGCAGTACGGCAAGACCCAGGGACACCTGGGCCCAGAGACAGTGACATGTCCACAGAGGACTAGAGCAGAGAGTGACACATCCAGCTGATATGAAGTGATGGGAGATGCAAAAGAACACCCATACTTGCAGATAGTAACCACTTAGCCTGGCTTCAATGGCTGGATGATCAGAACTCGACTGGAAGAAGAAAGAAGAAGGGGGTAAAAAAAAAGAGTAACCTGCTACAATTTGATGAACTTTACCAATACTTATGGATGTAGTAACTCAAAAAAGGGAACAAATCTTTACAGTGAGGATCACTCCCACCCCCCACCCCCTCGGTATACAGGGTTAACCAGGATGGGCAACATAAACATTGGCTACCCAAAATGGGGCTATAAAGGCAAGATGTAACTGGCTTACAAGCTTTCAAGAGTGAGCCTAGTTCCAGATGGGATGGGAGAAGCATCTCCACTGAATGATTTCCAATCCGTTGGGACCGGGCTGGTGAAAGGAAATGGGGAAAAGACTCTTGTGGTACAATAGTGAATAACTGCCATCAAGACTGATCATGAGGCTAGGAAATATAGAGGCAGATGTTTTTTGACAAAAGGGGGAGAGTGATTGATTTTGCAGCCCAGTAGCATAGGTCCCTGGGACCATCAAGTGAGAAGAACAGAGAGCAGAACTCTACCCAGAGAGGCAGTGACTCCAGAGATGGAGACAGAGACGATGACATGGACAGATGGAGCAGCTGGGGACACTAGACTCAGGGAGGGAGAAGGGCTGTGTGCTGGTGGCTAGGGGGCCAGGCCTGTGTTGTGTAACCTTTGGGGTTATATGATGATGCATGAAGGCGATTGTTATCATTGCAATGAAATGGAATACGATAGGATGAGTGTAAAGCTGATGTTCTCCCATGTAAACCTCACAATAAAAACTTAAAAAAATAATAATTAAAAAGTCCATTAGTCCTGGCTCTGTCCATAAATGGGTTGAAAGTAATGAGGGGCTGGAACATTCATTAGTCCTGTAGGCATTTCCAAACTTTCATGTTGCAAATTAATAATGGAGATAAGGAGGACAGACCCCATATGACCATATAAGACTCTCTCAGGTTGCCTCACAGATAATTGTATTCTGTTGATCTATACCATACACTTTTCTAATATCACTTATATGTTAAGTATGACTTTGCAAATATAAGAACTATATATTGAAGTGTGACAGTTCCCGCTTGAAGATTAAGAACATATTACACAGTACTTTCTTGCAGAGAAAGTTAGCATCTCACAGACTACTCAGGAAGGATTCCCTACTTTTTTTTTTCTTGTTTCGATCTTTAACTACTCAACTTTCAGTTATAAAGGCAACAATTTTGCCCTGACAGACTACTGTGAAGATTTTGCAATGCAAAATGTGTGAAGAAATGTATCGGTTTTTACCATTCCATGGCTTTTTAAAGGTCAAATATTATAATTAATTTTTTATCATATTGGAATGGAGACATAGAACTGATCTTGTTGAATTCTCATACAATACGGTATTTGTTTAGTGGATGAGGGAAACATTTGCCACATAGTTACTCCACTGGTGGGCCAATGTATCCTTTCTGTAGTAATCATAAAACATGGCAGAGTAACTTCTTTATTTCATGTTTCAGTTTGATGTCATTTCCAATGACTTTGGTGTTTTGACAGGGATAACAATTGCTGTTATATATGGTTGTATTCTTTCAATCTGTTTGCTGAACAAATAATCTGAGAAGCTGGATAATATGAAGAAAAATGTGGCATCAGGATAGGAGGAAGACTCATTAACAACCTGTGATATGCAGATGATACAACCTTGCTTGCTGAAAGTAAAGAGGACTTACAATACTT
>NW_006408554.1:982898-1007725 GCF_000296735.1 Chrysochloris asiatica | reverse complement strand
ATTTACATAATATATTAAAAGGCATTAAAAGAATAAATATAAAACAAGGTGATTTAAAACTAAATATATTGTCATCATTTTATCAGCAAGCCGAACTTCCTAACTATGAAAATTCAAATGACCAAATCATATCTGTTAACTCTGTAATTTATTTAGATTCTTTTTTATAGGTGAACACTCTGTAGGTTACATTGTAAACATAAGAGCTCTTTCACTACCCTGAAAGATCTCAAAAGCGAATGATGATGCCCCTTCCTATCATTGGGTTAAAAAAAAAAAAAATGTAGTGCCTTTTCAATTGAAGCAGGATTCTGATAAAAGCCAGTTGTTTAGTAATTTTTTAAATAAGTGATTGCCAAATTAGGGAAAAATTTTCAAGATAATTATCAAGTTAGATATCACACAGTGAATGTGGCTTTAAATAAGCATTGCAAGCTAAATTTGGATAGCATTTGGAGTTGCATTTTGAGCCATTTCTAAGGTAATAATTCATTCAAAACTCATTCCAGTGCCTGTCCTTCTCATCTTGCTTGAACTTTATAAGCTGAAATGGAAGCCAGTTGTATTTCTCCTTTTCTTCTCAAGTCTCATATCCAGTAATGGGTCAACTTGACATTTTATTTTGTTGCAACAAGTTTTCAAAGAGATTATATTGGAATAGTAAATTATTGTTTCATGTTGGTTGTAATAGTATAATTTTTAAAGCATTCTCAGAAACAAGTGTTTAATAATTTGAGATAGTACCTAAGAGCAATGTTTCACACCAAAGTATTCTAATTCTATACGTCTTCTTTGAAAGCAATTAAATACCTCAGTGGAAATCAAGAGTACAACTGGTTTTACACTACCAAATTCTATTTCCAGAAGAAGATAATAGTTTAGTTTTATTTGGGTAATTAAAAAGGAAAGGCATGTTCAGTTAAACTGAAATTTCATAAGGCATATTCAGTTAAAGAGAATTTTGTTTTCCCTCTGAAAAGGTCAGCATCTGAGATAGGCTGTAATAGCAGAGTTTGCAAACACTAACTAAGCTTAAATATGTATATTATATTTGTTCTTTAAAGATTGTAAGAGCAAGTCTTGAGAATGTAATATTAAAGATAAATTTGTCAGCTGTTAATGTCAGTTTGGAAACTCATTGAAACCAAATAAGAGGTCAGACTTGACATGAAATTTTGTTGTATTTTGAAAGCCATGAAATAATTTGTTCTGATTTTTCTTTTAGAAAGAAGAGCTAATGTCAAGTTTAGTGTGTGGAGAGTTACTTCCCACAGTTTAAAAGAAGATAGGTCAACCCTAACTTGTGGGTTATAGCTTTACATTGCTTTAGGAATGAAAATACAGTGTAGTTTTAGTAGATTCAGCACAGAAGGAAGGCAAGGAGAGTCTGCAAATCCTTTGTTACTAATTATGTTCCAACAGACCAGTGAGCAATGAGCAAAAAGACATTTATGTATTGAAAAAAATAACTTGCTTGAATTCCATGTGATAGGTACAGTCCCTAAAATAACAACAAAGAGTAGCTGTTGAGGTTGCTTATGTACAATGAAAAACACTTCATTGGCTTTGTTGGTTTCTCACTTTGGCAGGTTAAGGTCATGGTTTCATGAGAAATCTCAGTTAATTGGCTAATATCATGTTTAGTGTTTCTGTTCTACCTCTTAGTTTGTTTCATAGTGTCTAGGGTGTTAAAATCTTGCAAGTGATCATCCAAGGTACATAGGTCTCTTGTTCACCTGGAGCAGCAACAGAAGAAGGAAAGTCAAGAATAGCAGGAAGAAATAGAATGTTAATTAGTTGCCGCCATGAAAAATGTCCTCCTTTGTCATGAGACCAGACTTGACGATGTCAAGCTCCCATCACTGAAATGTTTTGATAAAAGATTCTATAGAAGACTTGTGATTTAATGGGAGAAATACAGAGTTTCAAAGTCTCATAGGATCTAAACTTTCTGGACCCACTGAGGCGGAATGTTGTTGTTGTTGTTGTTATGTGCCATCGAGTCGGTTCCGACCCATAGCGACCCTGTACAGGGTTTCCGAGGGTGTAAATCCTTACGGGAGTAGAAAGCCTCATCTTTCTCCCGCGGTGCAGCTGGTAGTTTCGAACCACTGACCTTAAGGTTCGCAGCCCGATTCGTAACCACTACGCTACCAGAGCTCCACCAAAACTTGCCCTGAGATAATCCTAAACCTTAAACCAAAAATATCCCCTGAAGTTTTCTTTAAATCAAACAATGCTGTTAATAAGTGCTATTGTGACAGTTCTAACTCATAGTGACCCATATGTACAACAGAAATAAATACTGCCTTGTCCTGTGCAAACACAGTTATTGTTGTGTTTGAGCCCATTGTTGCAACCACTGTGTCAATCCATCTTGTTGAAGATCTGCTCTCTGTCTCTCTCTCTCTCTTTTTGTTGTTGTTGAGCCTCCAATTTACCAAGCATATTGTTCATCTGGAGCTCTAGTGTGGTGCGATAGGTTAATGCGCTGGACTGCAATGTCAGTTTGAACTGCGAAGTCGGTGGTTCAAGCTCATCAGCCTCTCCTCAGAAACCCTACACAGGATCGCTATGAGTCGGAACCAACTCAGTGGCACTTAGCAACAACAACAACAACAACATTGTTCTTCAGGGGCTGGTCCCTCCTGACAATATGTCCAAAGTCCTTGTTTAATTAGTAACAAATTTATGCCTAGAGAATTGTGCTCTTTTAATATCTATATGGGATCAAATGACAAAAGCAGCATGAAAGATTAGATGGATAATTTAGAGAGCAGTGAGTTTACATTAATGGGGAAATATAGTGCAAAGGTTCATGGAAGAATTCTTGACTAAGCAAGTACTTTGGACATGTCAGGAGGGACTAGTCGCTGATGAAGAACAACGTTCTTGGTAAATTAAAGGCTCTACAAAATAAAAAAGAGAAGACCCTCAACTAGATGGGTTTGCATAATGGCTGCCACAAAGGGCTCAAACACAATAAAAATTATGAGGATGGCACAGGAAAGGCAGCGTTTATTCCTGTTGTATATAGGTTCACTATGAGTGAGAACTGTCGTATTAACACCATGTAACAGCATTGTTTCATTTAAAGAAGACTGCAGGGGATATTTTTGGTTTAAGGTTTAAAGATTATCTCAGGGCAATAGTTACTGCTTGTTGTTTAGTTTGCTGTATGTGGTGGCTTACATGTTGCTGGGATGCTTGAAACTATGCAACCAGCATTTTAAATACCACAGAGTTTACCCATAATGTGCATGTTTTAACGGAGCTGACAGACTAGAAAGAAGGAGAGGCAGACAACTTCTGAAGTTTTAGCCACTGAAAATCTTATGAATAGCAGCAGAACACTCTTAGGTAACATTAGAATAATAAATACTTAAACATGATGAATAGTGCCATAATATTGTCAAATATAGTACCAGAAGATGAGCCTCTCAGTTTGGAAGACACTCAAAATACAATTGTGGAAGAGCTGCCTCCTCTAAGTAGAGTTGACCGTGATGGTGAAAATGGAGTACAGCCTTCTGGACCTTCATTTGCTCATAGGGCACAATACAAAATGAAGAGAAACAGCTTTAAACAACTATTAATAATTGAAACAGGGGAAGTACAAAGTAAGAATCCAGAAAAATTGGAATTTGTCAAATCAAATATTAACAGTTTGTGATATGTAGCTGATACAACCTTGCTTGAAGAGGACTTAAAACATTTACTGATGAAGATCAAAGACCACAGCCTTTGGTATAGATTACATCTCAATGTAAAGAAAACAAAATCCTCATCACTGGACCAACAAACAACATTCTTATCAACAGAGAAAAGATTGACATTGTCAAGGACTTCATTCTTCTTGGATTAACTATCAACACTCACGGAAGCAGCAGTTAAGAGATCAGACGACGTATTGCATTAGGCAAATCTACTGCACAAGACGTTTTTAAACTGTTGAAGAGCAAAGATGTCAGCTTGACGACTAAGGTATGCCTGACCCAAGCCATGGTATTTTCACAATAACCTCATATGCATGTGAAAGCTGGACATTAAATAAGGAAGACCATAGAAGAATTGATGCTTTTGAGTTATGGTGTTGGAGGAGAATATTGAAAGTGTCATGGGCTGCCAAAAGAACCAACAGATCCATTTTGGAAGAAGTGCAGCCAGAGTGCTCCTTGGAGGCCAGGATGGCCAAACTTCATCTCTCATACTTGGACATATTGTCAGGTGGAACCAGTGACTGGAGAAGGATATCGTGTTTGATAAGGTGGATGGACAGAGAAAAAGAGGAAGACCCCCAATGAGATGAATTGGCCAAGTGGCAGCATTGATGGATTCAAGCGAGGCAACAGTAGTGAGTTTAGCCCAGGATTGGGCAGTGTTTTGTTCTGCTGTGCATAAGGTCACTATGAGTCGGTACTGACTCGACGGCACCTAACAACAACAAAAACAAGGCAACAGTGAGCTGAAGTGAACTGATAGAGGCCGTTTAAAATCTGACAATCAAGTGTTTTTCTATGCTGGGAATGACAAATTGAAGAAAAATGGTGTTGCATTCATCATCAAAAAGAATATTTCAAAATCTATCTTGAAGTATAATGCTGTCTCTGATAAGATAAATCCATATGCCTAGTTGGAAAACCAGTTAATACCAAATTATGCAAATTTACATACCAACCACTAAAGCCAATAGGGATAAAATTGAAGAATTTTACCAATTTCTTCAGTCTGAAATTGATCAAACATGTAATCAAGATGTATTGATAATTATGGTGATTGGAATGAAAAGCTTGGAAACAAAGAAGAATGATAAGTAGGTAGAAAAAATTGCCTAGGTGGGAGAAATGATGCTGGAGATCACATAATAGAATTTTGCAAGACCAATGACTTGCTCATTACAAATACTTTGTAAAACAGCATAAAAGAGAACTATAGATGTGGACCTCACCAGATAGCATACACAGAAATCAAATTGACTACATTTGTGGCCAGGGGCAGACTGTGGATAGACAATCAATTGTTCATATGCAAGTTAAAGCTGAAGAAAATTAAAAGAATTCCACAAGAGCTAAAATTTAACCCTGAGTATATCCCATATGAATTCAAAGATGACCTTAAAACAGATTTGATGAATTAGATACAATGACCAGAGAGCTATGGGATGACCTCAAGAACATGATACAGGAAGAAAGCAAAAAGTCATTGAGAAGACAAGAAAGAAGGAAAAGAACAAGAGGGGTGACAGAAGAGACTCTGAAACTTGCTCTCCAGCATAGCGATGCTAAATCAAATGGATGGAATGAGGAAGTAAAAGGGCTGAACAGAAAATTTCAAAGAGCAGCTTGAGAAGAAAAAGTCAAGTGTTATAATTAAATATCCAAAGACCTGCAGTTAGAAAACCTAGAGGGAGGAACATAGTATTTTTCAAGCTAAAAGAACTGAAGAAAAAATTCAAGATTCATCTTGCAGTATTAATATTGAAGGAGTCTATAGACTAAATATTGAATAATGCAGAAGACATCAAGAAGATGAGAGGAATACACAGAGTCACTGTACCAAAAACAAATGGCCAATGCTCAATCATTTCAAGAAATAGCATATGATCAAGAGCCAATGGTACTGAAGGAAAAAGTCCAGGGTGTTTTAAAGACAATGGAAAAGAACAAGGCTCTGGATGGAATAAAAATTTAATACTTTCAGCAAACTGATGCAATACTGAAGGCACTCATTCATCTATGACAAGAAATTTGGAAAACAGCTATTTGGCCAGCTGATTGGAAGGGATCCATATTTGTGCACATTTCCTAGAGAGATGACCCAATGGAATGCAGAAATCATCTTACAATAATATCAATATCACATGCAAGTGAAATTTTGCTAAACATAATTTGAAAACAGCTGCAACCGTACACTGACATTGAACTGCTAGGGGTTAAAGCAGGATATAGTTGAAGACATAGAATAAGGGATATCTTTGTTGACACCAGATGGATCTTGGCTGAAAGCAAAGAATACCAGAAAGATGCTTACCTGTGGTTTATTGACTACACAAAGGCTTTCAATTGTCTAATCCATCACAAGTTATAGACAACATTGCAAAGAATAAGTATTCCAGAACACTTAATTGTGCTTATGAGGAGGTAGTCATTTGAACAGAACAAGGGGACAATGAATGGTTTAAAATGCACAGAGATGTGTTCCAGGGTTTTAGTCTTTCACCATATTTTTTTGATCTGTATGCTGAATAAATAATCTGAGAAACTGGATTGTAAGAAGAGAGTGTGATAACAGGATTGGAGGAAAAGTCATTACAACCTAAAATATGCAAATGATACACTCATGCTTGTTGAAAGCATAGTGGACTTAAAATACTGATGACAATCAAAGACCACAGCTTTCAGTATGAGTTTCACCTCAGTGTAAAGAAAACAAAAGTTCTCACCACTTAACCAATAAATAACATCATGACAAAAGGAGAAAAGACTGAAGTTGTCGAAGACTTCCTTTTGCTTGGATCCACTATCAACACTTATGAAAGTAGCAGTCAGGAAATCAAATGAAGCATTGAATTAGGCAAATCTGCTGTAAAACATCTTGAAAGTGTTCAAGAGCAAAGATGTCAGTTTAAGGACTAAGGTATGCCTGACCCAAGCCATGTATATGAATAAATAATGATATTTCCTGTATGATGTTCTTGATATCACCCCAGAGCTCTGCTGATCTTCTGTCAAGTGTATCTAATGTATAAACTCTGTTCTTGAGATGGCGTCTAAATTCAAATGGGATATGTTCAAGATCATATTTTGGCTCTCCTAGACCTGTTTTGATTTTCTTCAGCTTCAGTCTGAACTTGTATATGAACACTTGATGGTCTGTTCCACACTCTGTCCCTGGCCTTGTTTTGGATATTGATATTGAGCTTCTCCATTGTAGTTTCCTACATGTGTAGTCAATTTCATTCCTATATATTCCATCTGGTATGGTCCATGTGTATAATTGCCTTTTATGTTAGTTTTAAAATGGTATTTGCAATGAAGAAGTACTTGGTCTTGCAAAATTCTATTAGACAATACCCAGCATCATTTCTGTCATCAAGGCTATATTTTCCAACAACTGACCCTTCCTCTTTGTTACCAACCTTCATAAATGCTTTGTTTGATCACAGATAAATGTAGCATCATTGGAATGATTAATGCCTGTGGGTGTATGGGCCTCATTCCTTGAGGTCTAATAACTGCCTTACAGTTTGAGGTACAGTGTGTCTGCATGTGAAATGCAGATAGACAGACAGCAACACAGGGAGAAATAATTCAGACAAGGAATGTGCAACTGACTGCACAGCTTGAAGAATGTAATCAATGTCACTGAAGACATGTACATTGAATGAGGAGAAATTGTTGCATAAGTGTATGTTTCACAGTGGATAGTCTCAACAAAAACAACAAAATAAAATAATTCTTTTGAAAATGAACTTCCTTATATGTAAATATTTTTATTATGGTAACAAATTATATGTAGTGAAATATATAGGCCCATTTTGGAGAAACATGTCTCTATTAGTTTATCTAAACTATGAAGAAAAACGTGGCATCAGGATTGGAGGAAGACTCATTAACAACCTGCGATATGCAGATGATACAGCCTTGCTTGCTGAAAGTGAAGAGGACTTAAAACATTTACTGATGAAGATCAAAGAGCACAGCCTTCGGTGTGGATTACATTGTCAATGTCAAGAAAACAAAAATCCTCACCACTGGACCAATAAACAACATTCTTATCAACTGAGAAAAGATTGGTATTTTCAAGGACTTCATTCTTCCTGGATCAACTATAACATTCATGGAAGCAGCAGTCAAGAAATCAAGTGACGTATTGCATTAGGCAAATCTGCTGCACAGGAACTTTTTTAAATGTTGAAGAGCAAAGATGTCAGCTTGAGGACTAAGATGCACCTGACCCAAGCCATGGTATTTTCAATAACCTCATATGGATGTTAAAGCAGGACAGTGAATAAGGAAGACTGTAGAAGAATTGATGCCTTTGACTTAATGGTGTTGGAGCAGAATACTAAAAGTTCCATGGTATACCAAAAGAACCAATAGATCTGTTTTGGAAGAAGTGCAGCCAGAGTACTCCTTAGAGGCCAAGATGGCCAAAATTCGTCTCTCATACTTTGGACATATTGTCAGGAGGGAGCAGTCGCTGGAGAAGGATATCATGTTTGGTAAGGTGGAGGGTCAGAGAAAAAGAGGAAGACCCCCAACGAGATGGATTGGCCAAGTGGCAGCATCGATGGACTCAAGCATGGCAACAATTGTGAGGTTGGCCCAGGATCAGACATTGTTTCGTTCTGCTGTGCATAAGGTCGCTATGAGTCAGTACTGACTCGATGGCACCTAACAACAATATAAACCACCAGTTGCCATTAATTCTATTCCAATTCCTAGAGACCCCATGTGTTGCAGAGTAACACTCAGCTCCATGAGAGTTTCTGTGTCTGACTTTTCAGAAGTAGATGGGCAGGCTTTTCTTCTGAGGACCCTTTTCTGTTAACTTTGACTTCTACTCTTTCAGTTAGCAGAGAGGTACAAGCATTTTAACCTCTGCACTACTCGGGGCCCCAAAGAGCACTGTAAAAACAGTTCTGTAGGGACACTATGGAGAGGATTGATGCATGGAAAGAGTTAAGTCACATAAATGCAATCTAGTTAATATTTTTGCCTTATCTTTTAAAGACCCATTCAATCCAAATAAATTGTATGAAGACTTTTCAAAACCAACCAAGTATATAGATTTAAGAGGTTCTTTTACAACTATTAAATTCAAAGTCATAGGCCTCAATTAATGGAATTTGTTCATTCCACCCACCCACCCCCTTTTTTTTTTTTTTTAATTTGGGAGTATTTTTCAGATGTCAAACGAATTTCATGTACTAATAAGCCCGTGTTCATCCTTGGTAACAGATCATAATCTTCGCCAAGCTTCTTGAACTCTGAAAGGCTACAGAGAGTTCCTGAAGAGTTCATCTGAAATTAAGTTGGAAAGATATTTTCTCTCTGACTTTTTAGCTGTTTTCAATATTTATGTACTGTGGTTAAAGTGTCTGAGCCATTTAAACAAACCGTTGATTGTATCTTAGTTGAATTTTTACAGGAGTCCTGATTGCAAATGTCCAGGACTACAGTAGATTGTTAGTTAGTAAGAAGAGCTGCAACAGCCTTTTCTTGGCATTTATTATAAACAGCATACAAATAAGTCAGTGATTAACTTTCCTGTTAGCTACGGACCAGGATTGAAGTTTAACAGGACCCAGTTTTTGTAATATGTAGCAGCTGACAAAACTTTCAGCTCAAAGTGGTTCAGTTTTATTTGACCCTAAAGATTGTCCCCACATGTATCTCATATTCACCTGCGTGATTCCTGAAAATGCCAACTTTATTATGAGTATTTAGCTCCAAAGTATGAAAAAGTTGTCTTGTTGCATTATGTTGTTGTTATGTGCTGTGGAGTCGGTTCCGACTCATCGTGATCCTGTACAGGGTTTCCGAGGCTGTAAAGCCTCATCTTTCTCCTGTGGAACAGCTGGTAGTTTTGAACGGCTGACCTTGCAGTTAGCAGCCCGATTCGTAACCACTACACTACCAGAGCTCCTTGTTGCATTATAATTTGTGTTAAATGAAGGAAAAAATGAGTCCTTCCATTATGTTTCTCATCAGAAAGATTTCATTTTTAACACATAAAAAATCTAAACAACAGCTAGAAATATTGCTGTCTGGATCATCTTAACTGGCTAATCTAAGTCAAAGTAATTGCAATTGTACTTGGAATATAGGAGCCAGTTACATTTGCAAGGACATATCAAAGTGGTTGCATTAATTGGGCTTTTAGTTTAGAAATGGCCTACCATGTAGGTATTTCTGGATATTGTTTTCCATATAAATTGCTAAAATTCTAGACTAGATTTTATTGTTATAGTAAAGAGTGTATAGCCAGTATCTTCACTTGGTTTACCCCTAAAAGATTTCATCATAAATAAAATTTAATAACATTTAGAAGTGGAAAATATTAGGGATATTCTTCCGTTCTATTTCATGGAGTCCTGGTGTGGCGCTGCAGGATAATATGCTGAACTGCAAGGTCAGTTTAAACTGCAAGGTTGGCACCACCAGCCACTCCTTGGAAACCCTATACAGGGTCACTATGAGTCAGAACCTACTCGAAGGCACTCAACAACAATTCCATGACTGATTGATGCTTCTAGAAGGGATCATGAAATCACATTAAACTGACTTAGTTTCAATTCTGTTCCTTCTGGTGTGGCACTGCAGAATAATTTATAGGACCGCAATATTGGTTTGAACCACAGAATTGGTAATTCAAACCCACCAGCTGCTTCTTGGAAAGCCTAAACAGGGTCACTATGAGTGAGAACATACTCGAAGGCACTTAACAACAACATCAATCTTAGCTTGACTTCTCTCAGCTTTGTGACTCTTGTATTCATCTCTCATTAAATTAACTCATCAAATTTCCCACTGTGATGTCTTTTTTTAATCAGTCTTATTTTCAGGACTAGCCAAAATGTCTTATTTTGGGCACTGAATAGGACTTGTTCCTTTTACTTTCATCTCTATCTGGATTCGGTCTTCTCACAGACACCTTTCCAAAACGTAATCCTTATAATTATTCATTGTCTCATGCAACTTCCATCTCTATCTATTGATAATATCTATTTGCCTTAAAAAAAAAAAAATTCATCTACTGTTTTCCTTTCCATCCACTAACATATTTATTGACAACAAGAGTCTTTAATATTGTACACCTTTTCTTTCTACAATCTGTCTATAGCTATTTCAACTTTGTTGAAATTTCTCTCTGAGAAAAAATGAAGTTACCAAATTGCCTGATATCTAAAGAAAAAGCGGTATAAATTAGTGATTGAGAATACAGGTTCTGAACCAAGCAGTCTGAATTTGGATTGTATTACTGTGGCACTGTAGGATAAGCACAGGACCACAAGGTCGATTTGAACTGCAAGGTGGTGGTTCAAACTCACCAGCTTCTCCTCAGAAACCTTATACAGGGTCTCGATGAGTTGGACTAGACGAAGACACTTAACAACCACAACATTAGCTGTAGCTATTTGAATACATTTTATAATCTCTCTGTGCTTCAGTTTCCTCATCTGTAAAACAGATAACTCAGTAACATTTTGTTAAGTGCCCATTGAGTTGGTTTTGACTCATAGTGGCCCTGTATAGGGTATCCAAGGAGCAGCTGGTAAGTTTGAACGGCCAGCATTGAGGTTCAAACTGACCTTATGGTCAAGTGCTTATCCTACATTGCCACACCAGGATGCTGACATAGTAGTACCTACCATGGTGTGGTGGTCACAAATCAGGTTTCTAACCTCAAGGTCAGTAGTTCGAAACTGCCAGCTGTTCTGCAAGAGAAAGATGAGGCTTTCTGCTCCCATAAGCATTTACAGCCTTGGAAACCCTATACAGGGTCGCTATGAGTCGGAACCGACTCCACAGCACACCACCGCCACCTCATAATTTTGAAGTCTTGAATGCAACACTGTAGAATAAGCACTGGAATGCTAACCATAAAGTCAGAGGTTCAAACCCAGCAGCAACTTCTTAGAAACACTATACAGGGATGCTATGAGTCAAAACTGACTCAATGGCACTTCCCAACAATAATGCGTCATAGATTTGGTACAAGAATGAAGCAAAAAATGTTCATAAAATACTTAAAATAATGTTCAGCACATTGTTGTTAAGTGCCATTGAGTTGTTTTGACTCAGTAATCCTGTATACGGTTTCCAGGGAGCAGCTGGTAAGTTTGAACTACTGACCTAAAGGTTATTGTTGTTGTTAGGTGCCATTGCGTTGGTACTGACTCATAGCGACCTAGTGTAGTGTTTATCCTACAGCTCTACAATAAGACCCCCATAGTTGTTGTTGTTAAGTGCTGTCGAGTCAGTTCTGACCCATAGAGACCCTGAACAGGGTTTTTAAGGCTGTAAATCTCTATGGGAGCAGAAAGCCTCATCCTTCTCCCATGGAGCAGCTGGTAGTTTCAAACAGTTAAATAGGATGAATCCAATGCATGTTTTCCCTCTATTTTTCTTTTCATCAACTTCTTATTAATCTTTTTGTTTTTTTAAACTTATTTGTTGTGAACTGGGTGAAGATTTACGTAGCAAAGCAGCTTTCCAGTCAACAATTCATATACATTTTGTTTGATGCCATTGATTGCAATTCCCACAATGTGAGATCACTCATTCCACCTCCTCCCTGTGTTTCCCACCCCCATTTCCCCTTCCTTTCTATGTCTTCCTCCCTCCTGAACTCTGTCCTTGAGTATTATTGATTAACCATTCCAGAAACTTCTCATCCTTTGTGAAATTTTGCAACCTGGCAAGTGGACTGGTGGAAACAACAGAAGTTTCAGGGTGTTAGAAATGCTTGGTTGATAGATACTGTTTAATTGAAGTGTGTGACTCTGAGGTCCTGCATAGGTAAAGAGAGAAAGCAAGAAGCAGAGGTATAAATTTAGGAAACTTGAAGAATTTTGAGAGTTTTGAGATCACTACAAGAGTAGATTCTAGTCCTCTCAGGGCAAACCCCCTTCCAACACAAAGACTCAATGGGAATACATGAGCAGACACATGCTCTGACTGGTGACCATGTTGGTCACCGATAAGGGGAAGTGAGGGAAAAGCAGCAATGAAGCTGAGAGCTAAGCCCTACCACGTTCAATAGACTCCTGTGAACCTGGGTGGAGACCTGGTTGGCCAGAAGTTTGGCACTCCTGGGCCCAGAATCAGCAACATAGCCACAGAGGACTAGAGTGGAGAATGAAGCATCCAGCTGATAAGAAGAGAGGGCATATGCACAAGAACACCCACATTTGCAGATAATACCCACTTGATCTGGCTTCAATGGCTGGATGATCAGAGCTTAACTAGAAGAAGAAAGAAGAGGAAAAACGATATAATCTGATACAATTTGATGAACTTGATCTACACCTATAGATATAGTAGCTCAAAAGAGGGAATAAATCTTTACAACAAGGATCATTTCCACCCCCTCAATACACAGAGTAGACAGGGGTGGGCAACTTGGACATTGGCTACCCAAAATGGGGGCGTTACAAAGGCAAGAAGTGACTGGCTTCCAAGAGGGAACCTAGATCCAGAGGGCACCGAGGAAGGTAGAATCTCCACTAAGTAGTATCCAATCTGTCTAGGTGGGGCTGATGAAAGGAGATGGGGATAGGTCTCTTGTGGTACAGTAATGAATAGTTGTTATCAGGACTACCTGTGAGGGTTGGAAATGTAAAGGTAGACGTTTTGTAGCAAAAGGAGGAGAGTGATTGACTTTGCAGTCCAGGAGCGGAGGTCCCTGGGACCATCAAGGGAGAAGAGCGGAGTGTGGGACCCTACCCAGAGAAACAGTGATGCCAGAGATGGAGGCAGAGACGATGATGTGGAGAGATGGAGCGGCAGGGGACTTTAGACCCAGAGAGGGAGAGGGGCTGTGTGCTGATAACTGGGGGTGGCGTTTGGGTGGGGTGGGGGTGGGGGGTTGGGCAGGCTTGCGGGATGTACCATTTGGCTGGATGATGATGCATGGAGGGGATTGTAACCATGGCAATGGAACAATATACAATAGGATGAATGTAAAGTTAATGTTCCCCCATGTAAACTATCACATAATTCTTAATAAAACAGTTTTTTAAAAAAGAAAAGAGTAGATTCTAAAGAAATGGTGGTTGACATGATAGGGGAAAAGTTAGGGTTGAAGAGGTCAACAAACTGTACAACTATTACTTTAAATGATTTTTAGGCTCAAATGATGATATATGATGGATGCTGGCAAAAGAACTGTGGGATAGGTATCCTTGGGGGTCTTCAAGATGCCATTGGTGGTGGTGGTAGTATGCCATGGAGTCAGTTCCGACTCATAGAGACCCTGTATAGGGTTTCCATGGCGGTAAATCTTTATGGGAACAGAAAGCCTCATCTTTCTCCTGCGGATCAGCTGGTAGTTTCGAACTGCTGACCTTGAGGTTAGCAGCCTGATTATAACACTATGCTACCAGAGTTCCTTCCAAGAAACCATTGTTGTTGTTGTGAAGTACCATCAAATCAGTTCCGACCCATAGAGACCCTGTATAGGGTTTCCAAGGAGCAGCTAGTGAGCTTGAACCGCCAACCTTGCAGTTCGGGAAATTACTGTTAAATAGACTTTCAGTTATTTAACATCTGACATTAATGAACAATTGCATTTCTTCATTTTATCTTTTATACCTGCTTGTTGGCCACTGAAATGTTTTATTACTAGTAACTCCACCACAATCTAGGCAGAAGAAGTAAGTATTCCATTACCCTACATTTTTATTTGTTAATAGCTCTACTATTGTTAAATAATCAAATGGAAGATGAAAGGGACTATATAAAAATTATCTTTACAGTAACACATTTGGGTGATCTGTCCATTTTAATAACCATTCCTGTTTTAGAGTTGGCTGTTCTTCATTCTCATAATGTCCCAACATGACATGTTATGATCACCTTTTCTGAGACAACTAGAGAAATAAAGGAGCTTAAATGAGGTCTTTCAGGGATGCACAGCTGAATCAGCATGAGAACTCACAGTTCCTCACTCCCATTCTAAACTCAACATTTCTAAATCATAATAGCCCCCAAAGGAACAATCATTGTCAACAGGTTTTTAGAGATAGAAATTGTTTTTAAAAGTGGAAGCAATTTTATTTTATAAAAATTAAAAGACAAGTTTGATTTTATTTTTGGTCTTTACAGTGATGTTTATATATTTACAGTTCATCTGCTGCTGAAACAGCAGTAGGGTTGAGTCTTTGAAGTTAAGGGTTGTGTGTATATTGGCAGAGTTGAAGGTAAACAGTGCCAAAAAAACTCCTAAAAAGATTAAACTGTTAACCACAAATACGCGGTTTCAGTTGGGAAGATTTATTTGTCGCTGACCATATTAGCCATTGTAGTTAACATTGGCTCTGGGAAAGTCATACTTTGGTCATGGGCCAATGTGCTGTATTTGTAGAACTACAGTTGAATTTATAGGATGGATGCTCTGATAATTAATGAAGAAATCACAAAATGTTCCACTGGATCTTGGGCTTTAAGTCTGTTTGGGGCACTTTTAAAAGAGTTTAAACTCTCAGATTCACAGTCCCCCAACATTCTGTTCATCTCTTACCCTGTGTTGGCTTATGCACTAAATTGTGGTGCTCATAAAACATGTTGCTTATGGATGTCATAATATTTGAGAATTCTTCAAGTAGCCACTTGAGTTAAAAGATGATAAAGGGGGTAGAGGTGGACTTGGCGGAATTAGAGTGATGATGTATGTTCTAAGAAAATAACAGCAAGGGAATTACTTGTACTCTATCCTGTAGGGTTAGTTGGAATCTACTGGACAGAATACAACAAAAACAACAACAACAACAAAAGGACCAATTATGGGGTGGTGCCTGTTGCTATGATGCTGGAAACGATGTCACCAGCATATCAAATACCAGCCAGATCACCATGATAGGCAGGTTTCAGTGGCGTTTCCATACCAAGACAGACTAGGAAAAAAAGGCCTGAAAGTGTACTTTTGAAAATTGTTGTTAAGTGCCAGCATGTTGGTTCCAAGTCATAGCAACCCTGTATAGGATTTTTGAGGAGCAGTTGGTGGGTTTGAACTGCCGAACTTGTGGTTGTTAGGCTATCTTATGCATCACAACATAATATTGTCTGATTCATTTGCTTTGGACAAGTCATCAGGAGAGATCACTAGAATCAGACATCATTTTTGGTGAAGTAGAGGGCCAATGATGGCAAGGGACACTCTCAGCAAGGTGGATTGGTACAATGCTTTCAACAATGAGCTAAAACACATTGGCAGTCATGAGGATGGTGTAGGATTCTGTATATTTTGTTCTGTTGTGCATAATGTTCTTATGAGACATCATCAGTTAAATGGCAGCTAGTAACAAGGACTAATCATGTGTTTGGATTCTGACCTAAACCCTGTACCAACACTATCTTATCTAAGGTTTACAGGAATATTACAGGAATTTTTCATCCCCACTGTAAATACAAGAAAGCTAAAGATAAGAAATGTAACATTAAATACCCAAGGTTATACTGGAAGAAAGGAGCTCTGGTAGCGTAGTGGTTACGAATCGGGCTGCGAACCTTAAGGTCAGCGGTTCGAAACTACCAGCTGCTCCACGGGAGAAAGATGAGGCTTTCTACTCCCGTAAAGATTTACACCCTCGGAAACCCTGTACAGGGTCGCTATGGGTCGGAACCGACTCGACGGCACTTCACAACAACAACAAATACTGGAAGAACATGGATGAACTGAGATTCAAAAAAATGTTTGCCTGCTTCATAGGCTAAGTTTTACCTAAAATTTTAAGGGAAACCATATAGACAACATACACTAAGATATAAATGTAAAACTATTTGTTAATATTTTTTTTTTTTGCTCTAGTGTTTTGCAAGTAGTGAAATCAAGAATATATGCTTTCTTTACTGACCACTGCATTTCCCCCAGCACCTAGTATGTACCAGCTCCTACTGGTGTGACACTATAGGATTATCACTGCTAACTACAAGGTTGGCAGTTCAAACCATAGTCCAAACCCACTAGTCGCTCCTCGGATCACTATGAATCAAAAATGGACTCAACAGCACCTAAGAACAACAACTAGATGTTAGGAAAATGTTTAAAAATAAGAAAGTGAGTGTGAATGAAGCAGTACTCGGCAGTCCTTAAATGGACTGAATGGTCTAGGAATTGACAGGTAGGAAGGGCAGAGACTTGGAAGTATAAAGAATTTTAAGCTGTTAATGAGGAAACACATGGCATCAGGACTTGAGGAAGAGACCATATGCAGATGACACAATCTTGCTTCCTGAAAGTGAAAAGGACTTGAAGCATTTGCTAATGAAGCTTGAAGCCTTCAGTGTGCATTACACCTCAACATAAAGAAAACAAAAGCCCTCATAACTGGGCCAGTAAACAAAGTCATGATAAGTGGAGAGAAGATTGAAACTGTTAAAGACTTAATTTTTCTTGAATCCCTAATCAATGCTCATGAAAACAGCAGTCAATAAGTCAAAGTACTGCATCAGGCAAATCTGCTGAAAAGACCTCTTTCAAGTGTTAAAGAGCAAAGATGTCAATTTGAAGACTAACTGAGGCATGCCTGACCCAACCCATGGTACTTACAATTGCCTCATGTGCAAGTGAAAGCTGGATTATGAATAAGGAAGACCAAAGAAGTAGTTATATCTTTGAATTATGGTGTTGGGGAGGAATATGAAATATACCATGGACTTGCAGAATATCAAATATACCATGCACTGCCAGAAGAATGGACAAGTCTGTCTTGAAAGAAGTACACCCAGAATGTTCTTAAGAGGTGAGTATAGTGAAAGTACATCTCATGTACTTTGCACATGTTACCAGGAGAGACCAGTCCCTAGAGAAGAAAATCATACTTGGTATAGGGTCAATGCAAAGGAGGAAGACACTGAATGAGATGCACTGACACACTGGCTGCAGCAATGCGCTTGAGCATCGCAATGATTGTGGATATGGTGCAGGACTGAGCAGTGTTTCATTCTGCTGTGCATAGGGTTACTGTGAGTCAGAACCAATTTGATGGCTCTGGTAGCATAGTGGTTACGAATCAGGCTGCGAACCGCAAGGTCAGCAGTTCGAAATTACCAGCTGTTTTGCAGGAGAAAGCTGAGGCTTTCTGCTCCTATAAAGATTTACAGCCTTGGAAACCCTGTACATGGTCGCTATGAGTCGGAACCGACTCCACAGCACATAACAACAATAACAATAACAACAATAGTGAATGTGTAGATGAGGTGAACAAACATGGGTCCAAATTGCAGCCATGGATGACTTGGTGGTGGAGAAAAGGGTGTGTGGTTCAAGGGACTGGGTGTCATTCAGAGATTTTTATTCTACCACAAGCATGTTGTATCTGTGTGAGTACCATTAAGTTAGTAACATGCTTGTAGTAAAATCAAAATCTGTGAATCGCATTTCGTCCCTTGAACCAGGGGTGTCCAATGATGCCAAAAATAATTGACTTTAATATGGCTTCTTGTTCTGTTTTAGGTAGAGTCTGGGCTTCATGAGAATTACTACTACTATCAGAGGCATCTGCATTTTTAAGACCATTGCTTCTCTGTTACAGGGACTGTTACAGTCTCTTTGATAATAACACTTTGCCCAAAAAGTTGACTTTTCTGGAGGTGATAATGATAGTAATAACAATTATTATTATATTATTGTGTTAAATGCCATGGAGTCGGTTCTGACCTATAACTACCCTGTATAGTGTTTCCAAGGAGTGGCTGGTGAGCTTGAACCATTGACCTTGTGGTTCAAACTGACTTTGCAGTCCTGCGCATTAACCCACACTGTCACAAAATACATTATTTATATTGTTAGTATAATGTGATTGTTGTTACATGCTTTCAAGTCAGTTCCTACTCTTAGTGACCCTGCATAGGGTTTCCAAAGAGTGACTGGTGGGTTTGAGCCACCAACCTTGTAGTTAGTAGTCCAGTGCTTCCTACAATGTCTGACCAGTATTATAATAATAATTACGAGGATTTATGAGTACTTTAAGAGTCTCTGAGAGGTACAAATGTCCAATGTGCTCAGCTATAGCTAACGTAAAGGTTTGAAGTTTGAGTCTAGCCAAAGACACCTCAGTAGGAAGCTCTGATGATCTACTTCCAAAAAATTAGCCATTAATAATTTTATGAGTATGTTTCTACTCTGATGAATGTGGGGTAGCTATGAGTTAGAATTGCCTTGGCTGCACCTGGTTGTGAGTGCTTTACATGAGTTATTTAATTTGAGTCTCAAAATGATGCACCCAAGTGGAAACAATTGTATCTATTATAGACGAGAAAATGAGAATCGAGTTTAAGTCATTGACCAAAGTCATGCAAGTAATAACTATCAGTATCAAAGTGGTTATGAATCGGGCTGCGAACCTTAAGGTCAGCGGTTCGAAACTACCAGTCACTCCGCGGGAGAAAGATGAGGCTTTCTACTCCCGTAAAGATTTACAGCCTTGGAAACCTTGTACAGGGTCGCTATGGGTCAGAACCGACTTGACGGCACTTAACAACAACAACAAAATTTGAACCCAGATCTGATCAGCATATTCTCCAATAAGACTGTTCTTAGAACATTTGGAGAAAGATCTGCTATAAACATTTGTTGTTGTTATGTGCCGTGGAGTCGGGTCCGCTATGAGTCAACAACAACATGTATTTCTTCTAACTTCTTTTGATTCTTCCTGCATCGTTCAAAATTTGCCCTTGGACTCTTTCAGTATTATAACCTGAGGCTAGATTTTTTGCTTCAGATCTTTCAGCTTGAGAAACGCTAAGCATGTTCTTCCCTTTTGATTTATTAGCTCCAGGTCTTTACGTATTTTATTATAACACTTTATTTTGTTTTCTCAAGCTGGTCTTTGAAATTTTCTTTTCAGCTCTGTTACATCATTATTTCTTCTAGTCGCTTTAGTTACTCTATGTTCAAGAGCAAGTTTCTGAGTCTTTTCTGACATCCATCTTGGTTTTTTCTATTTTTCTGTTCTTTATAATGTCATTTTGCTTTCCTCATATATGATGTTTTTGATGTCATCACAAAACTCCTTTAGTCTTTTGTCATTTGTGTCTATTGCATTAAATCTAATTTTTGAGATGGTTTCCAAATTCACTTGGGATATACTTAGGGTTGGAGTCTGGTGTGACACTAGGATAAACCACAAGGTCTGTTTGAACAGAAAGGTCGGCAGTTCAAACTCACCAGTTGCTCCTCAGAAACCCTATACAGAGTTGTTATGAGTCAAAACCAACTGGACAACACTTAACAATACTTGAGGTTACATTTTGGCTCTAGTGGAATTGTTTTAATTTTCTTCAGCTTCAAACTGAAGTTAACTGATGGTCTGTGCCACAGTTGATCCCTGGTCTTGTTTTGGCTTACGATATTGAGCTTACCCATCGTTTCTTTCCACACATGCATACAATTTGATTCCTATGTATCGCATCTAGTGAGATGCATGTGTATACTCACCATTTACATTGTTGAAAAACATATATTTGCAATGTCATTAATCTTGTAAAATTCTTTCATGTATCATTGCATGTCCAACAGCATTACTATTATCCAAGCCATATTTTTTCAACTACTGGTCCTTCTTTGTTTCCAACTTTCACATTCCAATCACTAGCAATTATCAGTACGTCTTGATCGCATGTTTGATTAATTTCAGACTGAAGAAGTTGGTCGGATTCTTCAGTTTCTTCATCATTGGCTTAAGTAATTGGTTCATAAATTTGAATAATAGTTTTAATTGGTCTTCTTTGTAGATGTATAGATACTAGCCTATTATTACAAACAGTATTGTACGTCAAGATAGATCTTGAAATGATCTTTTTGATGATGAATGCAACACCATTCCTCCTCAATTTGATGCTCCCACCATAATAAAACTATATGATTTACCAATTCAAAATGGCCAATAGCTTTCCATTTCAGCTCATTAATATATATGATATAAATCTTTATGCATTCCATTTCATCTTTGACTTCTTCTAATTTTCCTAGATTCACGTGTCATACATTCCACATTCTAATTATTAATGAATGTTTGAAGCTGTTTCTTCTGATTTTGAGATGTCCCCCATCAGTAAATGAAGATTTTAAAAAGTTTGTTTCCTTCCTCATCATTTAGGTCAACTCCACTTTAAGGAGGCAGCTCTTTGCCAGATGTATTTGAGTGCCTTCCAACCTGAGGGTCTCATCTTCCTGCATTGTACCAGTATTCTGCTATTCATAACGTTTTCAGTGACTAATTCCTTAGAAGTGTTCCAACTCACCTTCTTCCTAGTCTGTCTTAGTCTGGAAGCTCTGCTGAAACCTGTCCACCATGGGTGACCCTGCTGGTATTTACAATACTGGTGGCATTACTTCCAGCATCACAGTAGCAGACAAGTCACCACAATATGACAACTGAAAAATCATGGTCAATCATGGGAAGTTATTTATTCATTTATTTAGTCCTTTCTTCATTCATTCATTTAGCCTGAAATATATTAACAACCAATAAGTAATCAAATCACTGGAAGGTTTATTATGGTTACAAGAGATAGTACTGCTTCAAAAGAGGCTAAAGCTTGAAAGAAAACATTTTGCAATAAATTCTTAAACATGTGAATACATTTTCAAATAGTCTAAAATGCATTTTAACATTTTCTTAAGTCTAACATCAACTTCATCATGGTACCAAAACATTCCAGAACTACATCAGCTTCTGCTGCCACTATTGGTAGTAGCAATAATGATAACAATCATACTTTCCATTGATTAAGAACTTACTGTGGTTAGATACTCAGCCAAATGCTTACATAGGGCATCTTATCTTCACTGTCATGCTTATGTTATTGCTCCCAACTTTAAGGAAGGTAAATGAATGTACAAAGAGATAAATGACTTTGGCCAGTAGATAATGGTAGTGCTTTCCCCCCACAGTTTCCCAAGTGCTGGGCTTAGCCATTATATTATATGTTTTCTCTCCAATAAAATAAGATGTGATCAATGCAAATTTTTCCAAAAAGGAAACTGCACTTATTTTTATTTTTTATTTTTTTTTAATGTTTTGTTCTTCTAGTAGAATTTGCATTATCTGCTAAAATGAGTTGTGGCTTATTTAAAGAAGAATTATATTCATTATTATTTATTTAACTAAAGAACTTGGCAAGTTGGATCAGGCTTTGGCAACTGCAGTAATCATCTGAGTGTGAACTCTTTATAGCATGTAGTTGAATGACCCAAAATATACTGATTACCTCTTTGTCTTGTCCAAGATCATTTTGTACTATGTTGGATAACCTGTAGAGAGAAAACTAGCCAAAGAGACTTGGACTGACAATAAGGAGATTTGGATTCTGGTTTCTACTTCCCCCCTCACTAGTTGTATTGACCCGAATAAATAACTTTAGTTCTCTGGATTGTGTTTATAAAACTAGGGCATGCTCAAAAATACGCTCTACGTTCCTACTCACTCTAAAAATGCTCTCTTAGTTATGGATACTTTTTCTTTCATCTTCTCTTATTGAGCTTTTCTACAGAACAGTGTATTTACAGCTAATCAGTGCATTTTTCCTATTAAGTTTTTAATGTGTATTTAGTAAATTAAGTGTTTTGAATTATGCTTCAAGGAGCTCTGGTAGCGTAGTGGTTACAAATCGGGCTGCGAACCTTAAGGTCAGCGGTTCGAAACTACCAGCTGCTCCGCGGGAGAAAGATGAGGCGTTTCTACTCCTGTAAAGATTACACCCTCGGAAACCTTGTACAGGGTTGCTATGGGTCAGAACCGATTCGACAGCACTCAACAGCAACAACATCTTATGCTTCAGCAAATCATCAAGCCCTTTTAACAAGTATTCTTTTGGCCCCTGTATGTGGTGCTGCAAAGTCCTGGTGTGGCACTGTGGTTTAATGCACAGGACTGTAAAAGCAAGAGTTGCGTTGGCCTCAAGATCGGCAGTTCAAGCTCACTAGTTGCTCCTCAGCAACCCTATACATGATTATTATGGGTCGAACCAACTCAGTGTCAGTAAGCAACATGTGGTGCTGCAGGATAATGCACTGGACCGCAAGGTCAATTTGAACCTCAAGATCAGTGGTTTAAACCCACTAGCCACTCCTCGTAAACCCTATACAGGGTCGCTATGGATTGGAACCAACTCAACTGTATTTACCAACAGTAACAAAATGTCCATAGTCTTGAATAGGAATCTGATTTATGAAATTTTAATTTGTGAAATTCTTCTGTGTCAGTCTTTGCAATTCAAAACACAAATCCATGTGCATTGTTTTAATTTTTGATTCATAGAATGTTACCAGCCAAGTGGTCTGAGTGGCTTGAGAAATATCTTCATTTCTGTAGCTAGAGAGGTTGTTATTATTTGTTGTTAAGTGCCATCTAGTTAATTCTGACTCATAGCAACCCTAAATAGGGTCTCCAAGGAGGAACTCCTAGGTTTGAACTTCTGACCAGGGCCACGCTGGACAATAAATGTTTGTTTTCTATGCTTTTCTTCTATCAATTAATCTGACAATGAATCTTAGTCTGGTGCTAAAAGTCCATCAGTCTCATTTTTTTCTGTGGCTTTAGTCTAGATGTTGTTAAGTGCCTGCTTAGGTATAGAGTTTCCAAGGAATAACTGGTGAGCTTGAACCACCGACCATGCGGTTCAAAGTAACCTTGCAGT
The DNA here is from genome assembly GCF_000296735.1 of Chrysochloris asiatica. NCBI lineage: Eukaryota > Metazoa > Chordata > Mammalia > Afrosoricida > Chrysochloridae > Chrysochloris > Chrysochloris asiatica. Next base: position 984,356 of record NW_006408554.1, on the reverse strand, counting down.
CTAGGTCATTAATCCGCAGGGCCACACCAGGACTGCTAAGTCTAGATGGAGTCCTCCTAAATATTGTATACCTGGTTCTTTGTTTAGTACTTTTAATGTTAAGTGCTGTGGAGTTGTTCCCACTCATAGTGACTCTCTATAAGGTTTCCAAGGAGCGGCTGGTGGGTTTGACCACTGGCTTTATGGTTAGCAATACAGTGCTTATCCTACAGTGCCACACCAGAGAACCATAGTAGTGAACATAGGTAATTTCATTTAGGTTGAGCTATGAAATTAATTCTTATTTTGCTGCTAGGGAGGTCTGGGTGTATATCTTGTGAACCTGATGGAAAATCAAAAAATGCAGCCTCTTGTTCAAAATTGTTAAGAATTTCAGGATGATGAGAGAAGAGGATTAAATCAAGCACAGATCCCAGTTTGGAGTCTTAAGTAATTATACAGAATGCATGCTCATAAAGTTGGTCATCTAGATAGGGAAAGTGATGTTTAAAGAAGTGAAGTGACTTTCCTAACTAAGATCATGTATTAAGTGAAGTGCAGAGATAGTATTAGAATCTGTGATTGCCTGATTCCAAAATTGATATTCTTTCCACTCAACTTCCCTGTCTCTCCTTATAAAAATGAAAGGGCACATTCTTCCTCCATTTGGTTATACTCAAGTATGATTTTTTTCCCCCATATATCTCTCACAATAAGTGGAGTCTCCTAAAGTTATGGAGTTTCAAGAATTTAATTTGTTGTTGTTAAATGGCATCAACAACTTATAGCAACATTATGCTCAACAGAACTAAACACTGCCTGGTCCAGTTTCATTTTTAAATGGACTGCATTATAAAGAGAGTCCTGGAGGTGCTGTAAGACTAGCGCCGGAATGTTAGCCACAAAGTCACCAGTTCAAACCCGCCAGCTGCTGCTCAAGAGAAAGACAAGCCTTTCTGTTCCCTTAATGATTTACAGCTTAAGAAACTCTATACAGAACTGCTGTGTCAGAACCAACTTGGATGGTGAGTTTGATTTGAGTATCGTATATACACATTTACCTTGTTGTTGTTGTTGAGCGCCATTGAGTTGGTTCTGATTCATAGGGACCCTGTATAGAATTTCCTAGGCTTTTAGTCTTTGCAGGTACAGAAAGCCTCATCTTTCTCCCGTGTAGCAGCTGGCAGGCTCAAACCACAGACCTTGTTGTTTGTAGTCCATTGCTTATTATATGGCAGCATTGTTGTTAATTGCCATTCAGTTCTGACTTTATAGTGACTGCGTAATAGGGTTTCCAAGGAACAGCTAGTGAATTTGAACCAATGACTTTGCATTTCAAACTAACTTTGTGATCAAGTGCTTATCCTACAGAGCCACACCAGGACTCCATATACATATGGTGGTGGTGGTTATGTGCCATGGAGTTGGCTTTGACTCATAGTGACCCTGTATAGAGTGTCCAAGACTATATATATATAT
>NW_006408554.1:972413-982798 GCF_000296735.1 Chrysochloris asiatica | reverse complement strand
TATATATACACTTATGTATATCGTATATGTGTGTGTGCCATAGAAACAGAATATTTTATAAACCTCATGAATTCTATCTAGAAAGTGTCTATCTAATCACACTTTCAGGTGAATTATATGAAATTTTAATTTTCTTGCTTTTCAGTGTGTTTGTTAGTTTTTAATTTATCTTTTGCAGTAGCTTTTTAAATATTTTACCTAGCTCCTAAATATATAAGTGTATATATATTTTCTCTACCTTTAATAATAAAGTCTAGTAACTTATTTTTCTAATTTATATCTCCACTTGTTTCTCAAAAAAATCAATTGGGCTATCAGAATAAAAGCATTGCTAGTAATAGTTTACATGGTCAAATTTAACAATAGCATGGAATTGCAGAAAATTCATTAAAATGTTTATATGCTTTTAATAGCATCTGGATTCCACTAGTTTTTTCTAAGTCAGCAAAATGGCTTCCTCTATGCTCCTGGAAAAATGCTCTGAATGTGTGACTTAGCAGTGACTCTGGCGTTTCAGTTCAGCTCAGCTGTTATTCATTCCCTGATGAACAAAAACAAAAGGAAAAGCTGCTCTTTGGCTCAATGACACAATCCTCTTTTATTTCAGTCTCTCAAGATTGCTTGAAAAGTGCAGCATGTTTGGAATTGCTTTCTTGAAAGTTAAGCATAGACAAACTAACCCACACCATTCTGAAAAAAGGAAAGAAAGAAAGAAAGAAATCCTAGTGGTATACAACAGAATAGGAAGCAAAGATGGAGGTGACCAAGAAAAAGAAAGTTGTTGTTGTTAAGTGTTGTCAAGTCAATTCCAACCTATTGTGACCTTGTATAGGGTTTCGAAGGAGCTGCTGGTGAACTTGAACCACCAACCTTGCGGTTCAAACCGACATTGCAGTCCAGCACATTAACCCACAACGAGAGAGTAAGAGAGGATTAAACACCCAGGCATGTCTTGGCTTTGGAAGCCCTTTTATGACACAGACATAGCTGTCTTCACTGCAAAACAAATTATCTTACCTAGGAGTCTCCTAGATTTTTCCTGATATGTTCTTTCCTTTGTTTACCTAAGTCTATAGCTTCTCTATACCATCAGCAGCTGTACTTCTATCATTAGAACAATATGCATATTATAAACATACTTAATATTTATTCAACTGTTTAAACTCACTAAATGCTACAGAAGACCTTATTAGAGTGCTGAAAAGCAAAGATATCACTTTGAGGACTTAGGTGTGCCTGGCACCAGCCATGGTATTTTCAACTGCCTTATATGCATTTTTAAACTAGACAATGAATAAGGAAGATCAAAAAAGAATTGTTGCCTTTGAATTATTGTGTTGGTGAAGAACGTTGAATCTACCATAGAATGCCAGAAGAACTAGTAAATCTGCCCTAGAAGAAGAAGTACAGCCAGAATATTCCTCAGAAGAGACAATGGTCAGACTTGTCTTGTGTACTTTGGATATACTATCAGGAGGGTCATGTTCCTGAAGAAGGAACTCATACTTGGCAAAGTAGAGAATCAGCAAAAAAAGAGGAAGACCCTCAATGAGGTGGATTGGAACAATGGTTCCAACAATGGGCTCAAACATAGAAATGATTGTGAGGATGTCGCAGCACCAGATATTGCCCATTTCTTCTAGATTTTTAAAATGTTGGAGTACAATTTTTCATAGTATTCTATTGTCCTGTTTATTTCCATTGATTCTGTTCTGATGTCACCTATATAATTTCTTATTCTATTATTTCCATCTTCTTCTTTTCTATTAGATTTGCCAGTGGTTTGACAATTTTATTAATCCTTTTAAAGAACCAACTTCTTGTCTTGTTGGTTCTTTCTGTTGTTTTCTATTTCATTTATTTCTGCTTTTATCATTATTATTTCTTCTGGTAACAGTAGGCTTACTTTGCTGTTCTTTTTCTAATTGTTGTAGATTTTGCATTAATGTATTAATGTTGATTATTCTTTTTGGAAGTGTGCGTTTATTGTTATAAATTGTCCTTAGGCCACTGCTTTTGCTGTGTAAAAAAGTTTTGGTGTGTGTCTGACACCACCCTTCGTATTTTCAATTGCCTCATATGTATATGAAAGTTGGACAATGAATAAAGATGACTGTAGAAGAATTGAAGCAATTGAGTTATGGTGATGGAGAAGAATCAGCATTGGACTGAGAACCATAAGGTCAACAGTTCAAACCCACCCGCTGCTCTTCAGAAACCCTATACAGGGTAACCACAGACTCAGTAGCACTTAACAACAACATGGACTGCCAGAAGAACAAACAAATTTGTATTAGAAGAAGTACAGCCAGAATGCTCCCTAGAAGCCAGATGGCAAGATTTCATCTCTCATATTTTGGATATATTATCTAGAGGAGTCAGTCCCTGAAGAAGGACATCATGCTTGGTAAGTGGAGGGTCCGCAAAAAAGACTAGTCCCCCATTGAGATGAATTGGCGCAGCGGCAGCCACAATGGGCTTAAGTGTAACTACAATTGTGATAATAGTTCAGTACTAGGCAGTGTTTCATTCTATTGTGAAAAGGGTCCAAACTTATTCAGTGACACCTAACAACAACAAAAGTTTGGATATTTTGTGTTTTCATTCTCATTTAGTTCAATTAATTTTTTAAATTTCATTTTTTATTTATTCTGTTACCCAGTAGCTTTTAAGCAGGGTGTTAACATTTTCATGAATTTGATTTATTTTCCTTGATCTTCCTATTATTGATTTCTAATTTTATAGCATTGTGATCTGAAGAGCTACTTTGTAATACTTTGCTGTCTTTAATGAGGCTTGCTTTTGTGCCTAACATATGGTCTCTTTTGGAAAATGTTGCATGTGCACTGGCAAAAAATGTGCGTTGTGCTGTTGTTGGATTGAGTGCTCTGTGTAAGTCTGTGAAGTCAAATAGATTGATTGTGTTGTTTTAGTTCTAAGACTGTTGAATTTCTTCTAGTTGTTCTGCCCTTCATTGAAAATGGTGTATTAAAATTTTCTACTAATATTGTAGGGACTCCTGGTGTAGCTCTGTAGGCTCATCAGTGGACAGTGTACCAGAAAGTCAGCAGTTCAACTACACCAGCTGCTTTTTGGAAACCCTATCCAGGATCACTATGAATTAGAATCAACTCGGTGGCACTTATGAACAACAACAAATTATTGTACAGTTGTCTATTTCATTCCTTAATTCAATTAGACTTTGATTTATATATTTTGAGTCTTTTTCATTGGGATCATAGATATTCATTGGGATCATAGTCTTTTTCATTGGGATCATAGTTATGTCCTCTTGTTCTGTTGACCTCTTAATAATGAGATAGTCTTACTTTGCCTCCTGTACTGATTTTTGCTTTACCATCTATATTATCAGAGATTAATATTGCCTCTACTTCTCATTTTTAATTACTATTAGCTTGATAAAATTTTTCCCATCCTTTGGTTTTCAGTCTGTTTTTTTCTTTGTGTGTAAGGTGTGTCTCTTGTATACATTATATTGAAAACTCCTGTTTCCTTATCCATCCTGCTACTCTGTCTCTTGACTGGTGCATTTATTTCATTGCCATTCCACATAACTATTGATAGATATGAATCATTTACTGTTATTTTGCTGAGTAATTTTTTGGTGCTGCTGGCTCCTTTGGTTCACATAATTTTCTGTGCTGATTTCATTTTGTTTGTACATTTTCTTGTAATTTTCATCATTGATGTTGTTTTAATGATTACTAAATCTTTATGGTTTTCCTTTTTCATGTTTCGATGTGAAAATGTGTTAATTGTCTAAGATTACCCTGTAATTGGTTACTTTCTTCTCTAGTTTATATTTAACAGCCTGTTTTACCCTGAAATCTACTTCACTTCCTTGCCATTTGGAAGTTCTGTAAGTAACTATACTTGCCCCTCTTTCTGCTTTGTAGTTGTCTTCATTATAAATTGGTATCTCTAGTTTTCTCTTTACAGTCTTGTTGGTTTATTTCTGGTGTGGCTCTGTATGATTAGCAGTGACTTGAGAACCATAAGGTCGGCAGTTCAAACCCACCAGTTGCTCCTAGGAAACACTATATAGGGTCACTATGGATCAGAGCCAACTCAGTGGCACTTAAACAACAAAGTTTGTTTTACTTTGGATACTTCTTTATTGGAAGTAAGGAGCTCTGGCAGCATAGTGGTTACAAGGCTGCTAACCTCAATATCAGCAGTTCAAACCTACCAGCTGTTCCACGGTAGAAAGATGAGGCATTATGTTCCTGTAAAGATTTACAGCCTTGGATACTCTATACAGGGTAGCTATGAGTCGAAACTGACTCCACAGCACATAACCACCATATTGGGACTGACTTCTGGGTGGTGTTGCTTTATATGTCAATCTCAAGTTATTATCTGCTGTTGTTGGTTCTTCGTCCAAAAAAACTCCTTTTAGTATTTTTTGTAAATTTTTCTGGTTATTACAGATTCCTTTAATTTCTGTTTATCTGGAAAAGTTCTAATTTCACTGCTCTATTTGAGGGACAGTTTTCCTGGATTAATGGCTCTTGGCTGGCAATTATTTTCTTTCACAGTTTTGTGTATGTCATTCCATTGCCTTCTGGCCTGCATTGTTTCTGTTGAGAAATCAGAGCTCAGACTCTGCTGGTAACTTTTCATTTTTCCCTAGCCAGTCTCAGGATTCTTTTGGAGAGTTTGGTAATGATATATATATATATCTTGGTGATTTTCTTTTTGGCATATATCCTGTTGGGGGTTTGTTCAGCATATTTAATTCTTATCTTCTTGTCTTTCATTATATTAGAGAAATTTTCTTCCAACAATGCTTTGATTTTTTTTTTTTTTTTTCTGTGCATTTCTTTGTCTTTTCCTTTTTTGTAATTCTGATCACTCATAAGTTATTCCTTTTCATGGTGTCCCACATGAATTTTAGGCTTTCTTTGTATTTTTTTTCTTCTTTTTTCTGAATGTTCTTCTAACTTACTAGTAATGAAAAATTGATCTTCAAGCTCCCTAATCCGGTTTCCATTGATTCAGATCTGCTCCTTTACCCTTTCAGTGTATTGTTCATTTCAGAAATCTTAGTATTAATCTTCTTGATTTCTATTTGCAGGTTTTGTATTGACTTCAACCCTTTATCTGTTTTGTTTGTTGTTCCTATAGTGTGTTTTCCTGAATTCCTCCTTGTTTTCCTCAACCTTTCCATCAATCATTTGAAGGTACCTAAATATCACTCTGTTAAAATATTTTTAAGGTGGTTGCAATGCCTTTTTTTCTTTAATGATGTTTTCTATCTCTGCCTCTTGTTCACTTGTTTAAGCCACTCTGTCTTGTTTCTTTGTTTCTTCTTATGAACAGAAATTGTCTGTTGCTTCTGAGACATACTGGAGTCGTTGTATTTGTATTTAATTGATGGTTGTGTATTGGTGTGTTCTTTGGAACTTACCAACTGCCCCTGCTAGGTGTGATTAGAGATTGGAAGTCTGTGCACTGTTCTCTGTTCACTGCTTGTGCAACTCAGTCTAGGATGGCTTGGCTGATCATGTTGTCATTGTTTGGGTATATAGCAGCTGACATTGAGTGGGTGGGACTGCAAGGAGTACAGCTATGACTGGACTGTATGGATCTGGTTGTTGTTCCCATCAGTTGAGGCAAGAAAATGGGAGGGGGGGTAGTAAACAAGAAATAGTGGAGAAAAAAAAAATAGCAAAAAAGAAAGAAAAGGAAAAGAGAGAGAGAGAAAAAAACAAAACAAAAAAACCACCCATCAGCAATTAGAAAAAGAATACACTAACCAAAAAAAGAAAAGAGGGAGAAAAAACAAAAACTAAAATCAAAACCACAGACATGAACCATAAAAGAAAATAAAAGCACTAAATACAATTAGGGAGAGGGATAAGTAAAACTGATGAGAAAAACTTGAGAGTAGTGAAGAACAGTCAAGAGCAAAAAAAAAAAAAAAAAGAAGAAGAAAAAGGTAGAAGAGGAAAGAGAAACTGAAGAGAAGTAAAAATGAAGGCAGAGATAGAAAGGATAAAAAGCAAGGGAAGGTAAAGAGAAGGGGAGGAAAGAAAAGAAACAAAAATAAGGACAGGAAAAAAACAGGGAGGTTACCAGACCCAAAGAGGAGAATACTCTGGGGTGGCCCTAATTGGAGTTTCTACAGGCCTAGGTGTTTTCTGTTCTGGGCACCCAATTCAGAAAGTAGTTCATTCTACCCAAAAGAAGCTGGGATCAAGGTCTTTCTTTCCAAGAAAGCAGCTGAGGAACAGTTCCCTCTAGGCCTAACTTGCCAGAATTAGCTCTTGAGGTCTGGAGCCAGCCTCAACAGAGTTGAGGTACCTGGTTTGGTTAAGATAGGTCTCTACTCTCTTAGATGCTATTCACAGCTGTTTGTCTTACCATTGTTCCGACACCAAACAACAGAATTTTTGCTGGTGATGTATGTGGGTGGGGGCTGGCCACATCTTTGGTCACCAGGGTACAAGAAAAAGAAAAAAAATTGCCTGTTTCTCTCTTCCAGTAAGTGGTATGCCTCTGAATCACAAAGTTGCTCTCTGTTTTCCAAAAGTCACCCAAAACAGTTAAAAATGGCCACATTGCACCTGATTGGTCAGCATGGTTACCTGTATGTCTCTCTTTTTACCTCTTCAACATCTGTTCAGCTTCTTCTCTTAGTGAGAGATAATCCAGGACAGGTTAGTGCCAACTCTGCAGGCTTGGAGCAGGGGTCATCTGAAAACAGGCACCAAGGCTGGTGAGGGTAGCTCCTGATTCATTTTGATTGGGCTCACAAGGGCACTGCTCATCATCATGTGGCTCTGACTGTCAGGAGAGCAGGAATTTAAGTGGGGGTTTTCCAAGCCTCCGGTTACTAGGGGTGTTTGGGGAACAAGAAAAAATTATGCCTTTACCTTCAGGAGTTACTAGTATTCCTCTGGACCACCAAATGTCTGTCTTGTCTCTACAGCCATAAGATGGCTATGCTACATCTGATTGGCTGGCCCAGGTCACCAAGCTATCTCTCTGTTTTTGTTTTGTGTTTTGTGTTTTTCTTTTCTTGTTATATCTATTCAGCTTCCTCTCTTAGTAAGCATCCAGTTCACTTCTCTATTCCTTCATATGAAGTTCAGGGTTCCAGAATTATCATCTGCGTCTGCTTCATTTGTTTTTCTGTATCTTTGTTGTCCAGGGGTTGTACAGCCTATCTGACTAGTTTGCCATCTTTCTGCCTCTCTATTCCCTTATTTTTGATGATTTTCCTATGCTCATACTTTATACATTTGTTGCTGTGGTTGTTAAGTGCCGTTAAGTAGGTTCCAACCTACAGTGACCCTGTATATAGTTTTCAAGTAGTGGCTGGTGAGCTTGAACTGCCAATCTTGCAGTTCTAACTGACTTAGCAGTCCAGCACATTAACCCCAGCACCATACCAGGACTCCAAAGATATGTTGGAATTCTGACCCTTATGCTTGTGTTCTTGTTGTTGTTAAGTGCTGTCTAGTCAGTTCCAACTCATAGCAACCCTGTATAGTGTTTCCAAAGAGCAACTGGTGAGTTTGAATGACCAACCTTGCTGTTCAAACCGACCTTGTGATCAAATGTCTATCCTACAGTGCCACACTAAGACTCATTTATAGCATTTCAATTATTAATGGTTGCTTGCAACCGTTTCTTCTCATCTTGAGCCATTCCCCATCAGCAAGTGAAGGTCCCAAAAGCTTTATTCCATCTAGTTCATTAAAGTTAACGGTACTTTGAGAGAGCAACTACTCCCTGTTTGTATTTTGAGTACCTACCCTTGTCTTCCAGTACTATATCAATATTTCACGTCTATTCATCAGGTTATCACTAGCCAGTTTTTAAAGAAACTGGTTGCCAGTTACTTCTGCCTACCTTAGACTGGAAGTTTTGCTGAAACATGTCCACCATGGGTGATGCTGCTGGTATTTGAAATACTGTTGGCATATCTTCTAGCACTACAACAACATGCAAGTCATCATTGTGCAAAAAAAAAACCTGATAGATGAGTGGTGGATGCTGAGATGCATCCCAAGTAATTTTTATTTGCCTGCTTCTAGTTGCCTTAAGGACTGTAAAGTCAGTTTGATCCACCTGGTTGGCAGTTCAAGCTCGCCAGCCACTCTTTTGAAACCCTATACAGGGTAACTGTAGGTCATAACCAATTAGACAGTACTTAACAACAACAGTTACCTTAAGGACTGTTGCAATAAATATCTTTGCCAGTAAAATATATGTTTATGTAAAATACAGTAAGAATATTTACTTCAATTGTTACAATAGCTGAAACTACATTATAGCAAGTATAACGATAATTAATCCAGGCTATGTAAATATTTTAAATTTACATAAAAAATTTAAACACACATATTCAAAAAATTATTAAGTCCCATAATATTCTTTGTTATATACATTATTTCATTAAGGAAGCAATAAACTACTTCTATGCATTGAATTCAGCACTCATCTGTCAGATGGTCATACTGTGATGGCTTATGTATAGCTATGATGCTAAAAACTGTGTCTCCAGTGTTTCAAGTACCAGCAGGGTCACCTATGGTGGACAGGTTCCAGCAGAACTTCCAGACTAGGACCGACTAGGAAGAAGGAAAGGTGGACCATTTCTGAATGGTTAACCACTGAAAACTTCATGAATAGCAGTAGAACATTGTCAGATATAATGGAATATGATCTCCTTAGGCTGAAAGGTACTCAAAATATAAGTGGGGAAAAGCTGCTTTCTCTTAGTAGAGTTGATCATAATGATGTGAATGAAGCAAAGCTTTCAGGACCTTCATTTGCTGATGTGGTACAGCTCAAAATGGAGATGATAATATCTAAAATGGGACTCAGAATGGAACTTCTAGACTATGTAATGACGGTATAAACTGGTAACATTAAGATGTCAAGGAGTAAAGACACTCAATTATTAGAAGACTTTTCCATGAAGATGACAGATTGTCCTAGGATGATAACAGAAATTTGAATAAAGAGAAAGACAATAAATCAAGTGCCAGTTTCTCAATAACTGAAGGTAAGTTACCAGGAGGTCAGAACCTGACAGTGATGAGGAGAGAAGTCAAGTCTTCCTTGGTTTTAAAATAAAAGAACTCACCACTCATCTGTCAGTGTGTTGTTCTATGGTGGCTTGCTTGTTGCCATGATGCTAGAAGCTATGGCACTGATATTTTGAATCTCAGTAGGGTGACCCAAGGTGGACAGGTTCCAATGGAGCTTCAACTAAGACAGATTAGGAAGAAAGAAAGGTGAACTAATCCTGAATGTTTGGCCACTTATAACCTTATGAATAGCCGTGCAACATCGCCAGATATAATGCTAGAAGATGAGCCCTTCAGATTGACAGGCTCACAAAATATGAATGGGGTAAGAGCTACCTCCTCTAAGTAGGGTTGACCTTCATGACATAAATGGAGCAAAGTTTTCAGGACCTTCATTTGCTGATGTGGAACAAATCAAAATGGGAAGAAATAGCTGCAGATATCCATTAGTAATCAGAATATGTAGTGTATGAAGTATGAATATAAGAAAATTCGAAGTCATCAAAAATGAAGTAGAATACCTAAAGATTGTTATACTAGGCAATACTGAGCTGAAATGGACTAATATTGGCCATTTTAAATTGGACAATCAGATTGTCCAATTTAAAGACAAATTAAAGAAGAATGGTGTTGCTTTCATCATCAAAAAGTACATTTTAATATTTATCTCAAAGTACTGCTAGTATCACTGTCATTCAAATTTATGCACTAAACCCTAGAAGAGTGATGATGAAATTGGAGAATTCTTCCATCTGCTTCAGAGTCCTGGTGGCACTGTAGGAGAAGGGGATGGGACCACAAAGTCAGTTTGAACCTCAAGGTTGGAAACCCTATAGAGGGTTGCTGTGAGTCAGAAGTGACTCAAAGGCACATAACAACAATAACAACAGTTTATTCAGTCTGAAATCGATCAAATATAAGTGAAGATGCATTGATAATTCTGTTGATTGGAAACAAAGAAGAAGGATAGGTAATGTGATCTTGATGATAGAAATGATGGAGATCATCTGATTCAATTTTGCAAGACTAACAACTTATTCATTGCAAATACTTTTCTTCCTGAACATAAAAGGCTACTTTACACATGGAGCTAACCAAATGGAATGTACAGGAATCAAATAGATGACACCTATGGAAAGAGGCAATGGAGAAGCTCAATATCATCAGCCAAAAAAAAAATCCAGGGGCCAAATGTGGAATAAACCATTAATTGGTTATATACAAGTTCAGTCTGAAGCTAAAGAAAATTAAAACAGCACTATGAGAGCCAAAATACAACCTTGAGTATATCCCACCAGAATTTAGAGACCATCTCAAGAA
>NW_006408554.1:970266-971843 GCF_000296735.1 Chrysochloris asiatica | reverse complement strand
TGAACGCTGCAAGAAGCATCAAACAAAAGTGGGAGGAATATACACAGTCACTGTACCAAAAAGAATTGGTCAATGTTCCACCATTTCAAGAGGTACCATATGGTCAAGAACCAATGGTATTGAAGGAAGAAGTGCAAGCTGCAATAAAGGCGTTAGGAAAAACAGGCTGTAGGAATTGATGGAATACAATTTAAAATTGTTCAGCAAAGGGATACAGCGCTGAAATCACTCACTTATCTGTATCAAGATTTTTGGAAGACAGCCACCTGACCAATAGATTGGAAGAGCTCCATATTTGTGCCCATTCCAAAGAAAGGTGACCTACTAGTATGCACAAAGCATCAAACAATAATAATATCACATGTAAGAAAAATTTTGAAGATAATTTTTTTTTAAATTTCAGCAGCATATTGTTAAAGAATATGGAGCTGACAGAAATTCAAACTAAATTCACAAGAGAACATTGAACAAGGGATATTATTGCTGATGTTAAATGAATCTCTACTGAAAGCAGAGAACACCAGAAAGAAGTTTACTTGTGCTTTACTGACTATGCAAAGACATTCAACTGTACAAATCATAACAAACTCTGGATAGCATTGAGAAGAATGAATATTCCAGAACATTTAATTGTGCCCATGAAGAACCTGTACATAGACCAAGAAACAGTGCTTAGAACAGAACAAGGGGAAACTGAATGGTGTAAAATCAGAAAAAGTATGCCCAAGGTTTGTATCATTTCCTTATGTTTTATTCAAGGTGTTTGCTGAGCAAATAATCCTATAAACTGGATTTTATGAAGAAGAACATGGCATCAGTATTGAAGAAAGACTCATTAACAACGTGTGATATGTACATAACACATCCTTGCTTGCTGGAAGTCAAGAGACTTGAAATACTGATGAAGATCAAAGACTGCTGTCTTAAGTATGAATTGTATTTTAATGTAAAGAAAATGAAAATCCTCACAGGTGGAACAGTAAATAACATGGAGAAAAGATTGAAGTCGTCAAAGTCTTCATTTTGTGTGGATTCACAGTCATGAAATCAAAATACGTATCACACTAGGCAAATCTGTTGGAAAAGACCTCTTTAAACTATTAAAGAGCATAAATGTCAGCTTAAGGACCAAAATGCACATGATCCAAGCCATAACATTTTCAGTTCCCGCATATTCATGTTAAAGTTGGACAATCAGTTAAGAAAGTCAGAAAAGAATCAATTCATTTGAATTATGATGTTGGCAAATAGTATTTGAAGTATCTTGGACTTTTAGAAGAACAAATAACCTATCTTGGAAGTACAGCCAGAAAGCTCCTTAGAAGGGAGGAAGACGAGATTTTGTCTCTCACACGTTGGGCATGATGTCAGGAGAGAACAGTCCCTGGAGAAGGACATCATGTTTGGTAAAGTGGAGGGTCAATGAAAAAGAGGAAAACCCCCAATGAAATGACTGATACAGTGTCAGCAATAATGGGCTCAAATATAGCAACAATTGTAAGAATAGTGCAGGACTGAAAGTATTTCATTCTGCTGTGCATGGAGTAGCTATGAGTTGTAACAGATTTGATGGCATC
>NW_006408554.1:962588-969036 GCF_000296735.1 Chrysochloris asiatica | reverse complement strand
TAAGGTTGGCCCAGGACCAGGCAGTGTTTCGTTCTGCTGTGCATAAGGTCTCTATGGGTTGGTGCCAACTCAATGGCACCTAACAACAGCAACAACAGCAACAAAATACATTAGTTATCTACTTTAACATAGGAAATAGATTAACTCCAAATTTTTAGTGTTGCATATTAAAGTTTTCACAAATTAAATCCTATCTGTCTAATACAGTCTCCTTCCTCTAATCAAATGTACACTATATTCTAGGGCACAGACTGTACACATAACTCAATATTCCCTTCATTCTTTGTGAAAAATCAGGATTCTTTTGGTCTAAGCTTTGAGAGTATCTTAGGGCAATAATTTTATGGGTTTGTCGAACTTCAGTGGTTCCAGAAAGTTTGAAATCTATGAGTCTTCTTTAAAGTAAGCAAATATTTGCCTTGATTAATAAGTAATGTGTGTGTGTGTGTGTTTTAACGTTGTGCTTTTTAAAGAACTATCTAAAACACACACATACAAACTGCTTTGTCACTGAATCTATTCTGACTCATAGTGACTCTGTAGGACAGAGTAGAAATGCCCCATATAGTTCCCAAGGTTGTAAATCTCTATGGCAACAGTCTGCCTCATATTTCTCCCATAGAACAGCTGGTGGGTTTGAAATTCCTGCTTTTTTGGTTAGCAACTGAGCACTTAAACACTGCACTGTGGAGACCCCTTAAGAACAACGTATCTTTTAGCAAATTGACAATGGCAACTCAAAAGATTAAACAGGACACTTAGGGTGTAGTGAGTTGGGGGAGAAACAATTTGGAGAAGGAGGGTAAGAATGTTTGTAAAACCTGGAGAATATAAACAATGTCACTGAACTAACTGTATATGTCAAAATTGTTGAATTGGTTTAAATTCTGCTGTGCATATGCTCAACAATAATTACAGGAAAACAGTCACGATTCATTGATCCCCTATTAGGTCAAATCCCAAACTCTTAACAGAGGTCTAGCCCAAGTTTTATTTTCTTTGAAAAGATTTTCTTGAACAAGAAAATTATCTTCTTCCTCAAACTGTCATACTTAACTATGAAGCAACTATTAAAAACTTTAAAAAACTATGTAAATATAGTATTTTTCTTAGATTATATGTTTACCTTTCTTCTGTGGCCAATGAGATAAGCTTCAAGTTCCAGGAGGTCAGTAGCAATACCCATCTGATTTGTAGCTATATATAGACCCAGTGTTTAGTACATAGTCTAGCCAAGAGTAGAAACTTGGTAAATAGAATGACTATGTGAAGAGACAAACTAAAGATACCCAACCCAGAAAAGAGAATAAAACATGTTGAGTCCACTTTCTTTCCCTTTTTCATTTAATTACCTAATAGATAGTCAAGCTGTAGTGAATATTGAAAGTAGAAGAGTGAGCAAAACAAAATCCCTCTATCCAGGGAGTTTACATTTTCAGGGTTTAAAAAAATTATTTTTGATGACATATGGATGGGTGAACTACTTGTCTCCTGATATTTAGTGATTCCATTTCAAGGACTTGGGCAAATTTTATACTAGTTTATGATTTATAGAATAATTAACAGCCTAGAATAAGTTGAACTGTTTCCAAAGTTTCACTTTCTAAAATTTTTCCTGCTTAGATTGTCATTGCAAACTGAAATTCTACATCTGTCATTTATTTTCACTTATTAGCCCATGGGTTAGTAATTAAGCAAGATTTTGCCATGAGAGGAAAAAATGATTAATCTGGGTTGTTCTCATAACAGTGTCTAAATCTTCTGCTTTTGATGGAAACAAACAATAACACAGAGGGTCAAACCTTAAAATAAACTGCATGGTGTCTTTAACATAAACAAACCAACTGTTTTGATAAGAATTATGTGGGCAATGGGCAATGTCATATTTAATCTGGATACACTTTAAATCCTGGGAATTAGTTATGTAGCCAGTTTGCTAAATAAAGAATTCTCTGACCAGTGTCTTGTTTTCTTCCTACTTTTTCATCTGCTTCTCAAAGATGAAAAAATACCAAGTATAAATACTGTATTTTTTTTTTTTTTAGACCATAGTTATATTTGTCTTTATTTCACAGGATATGTTGTTGCTTTCGTTGTTAGTTGTTATCTCCTAGGCTCCAAGTCAAGGCCACCTCATGTGTAGCAGAATGAAACTTTGACCAGACTTGCACCCCTTTCCTGATGGTTGGTTGCTTGAACCCACTGTGGCAGACACTATGTATTTTGAGTGTCTTATAACCTAGGGAGCTCATCTTCTAGCACTATATTAGAAAATGTTGTTGTTAAATATTGTTGAGATGGTTCCAACTCATAGCAACCCTATGTTCAATAGAATGAAACACCACATGGTTCTGTGCCATCCTCACAATTGCTGCTATGCTTGAGACGATTGCTGTTGCCACTGGTGCCAATCCATCTAGTTAGGGGCCACTTTCTTTTTCTCTGTTCCTCTACTTTACCAAGCATGATGTCTATCTTCTGGGATTTGTCCCTACTGATAATATGTCCAAAGTATAAGAAGACAAAGTCTGGCCATCTTCTAAGGAGCGTTGTAGTTGTACTTCTTCCAACACAGATGTTTGTTCTTCTGGAAGTCCATGGTACCTTTAATATTCTTCTTCAGAACTATAACTCAAATACATCAGTTCTTCTACAGTCTTCCTTATTCACTGTTCAACTTTAATATGCATATGATGCTATTGAAAATGCCATGGCTTGGTTCAGGTGCACTTTAGTCGTCACAATGATATCTTTGCTGTTGAACACTTTAAAGAGATCTTATGCAACAGATTTGTCTAATGTGATGTCATTTGTTTTCTTGACTGCTGCTTCCATGAATGTTAATGGTGGATCCAAGCAAAGTGAAGTCTTTGACAACTTTGATCTTTTTTCCTTTCGCCCTTATGTTATTTACTGGTTCAGTTCTTTGTTCTTCATCAGTAAGTATTTTAAGTCCTTTTTGCTTTCAGCAAGCAAGGTTATATCATCTTCATATCACAGGTTGTTAATGAGCCTTCCTCTAAACCTGATGCCGTATGCTTCTTCATATAACCAGTTTCTCTGATTATTTGCTGAGCATACAAACTGAATATGGTGCAAGAATGTAACCCTGGCACACACCTTTCCTGATTTTAAACCTTTCCGTGTCCCCTTGTTCTATTCGAATTACTCCTTCTTGGTCAAGGTACAGGCTCATCATCAGCACGGTTAAGTGTTCCAGAATAATCATCCTCTGCAGTGTTATCCGTAGCGTCTCATGATCCACATAATCGGAAGTCTTTGCATAGTCAATAAAGTACAGGTAAACATCTTCCCAGCACTCTCTGCTTTTAGTCAAGATCCATCTGATGTCAGCAATGATATCCCTCATTCCACATCTAAATCTGAATCTGGCTTGAACCTCTGGCAGTTCCCTGTCAATGGACTGTTGTGGGCATTTTTGAATTATCTTTACCTAAATTTTACTTGCATGTGATGGTAATGACTTTGTCTGATAATTTCTGCATTTTGTCGGGTCACCTCTTTTTGTAGTGGACACAAACATGGATATCTTCCAATCAGTTGGCCAGGTAGTTGTCTAACAAATTTTTTGGAATAGATGAGTGTGTGCCTCAAGAGCTTCATCAGTTTGTTGAGAAATTTTAATTTGTATTCTCTCAATTCCCAGAGCCTTGTTCTTTGCCAATGCCTTCAGTTCACATTGAACTTCTTCCTTCAGTACCATTGGTTCTTGTTCTTATGCTATTACTTGAAATGGATGAACATCGACCTTTTCTTTTTGATACAGTGACTGTGTATTCCTTTCATCTTCTTTTAAAGCTTTCTCTATCAAACTCTTCAGTTTTTCAAGTTGGGGCTTGAATGTTTTCCTCAGTTCTTTCAGGATGAGAAATGCTGAGTGTGTCCTATCCTTTCGGTTTTCTTCCTCCAGGTCTTGGCACATTTGCACATTTCATTATATAACTTGACTTTGTGTTCTTGAGTTGCCCTTTGAAATTTTCTTTTCAGCTCTTTTACCTCCTCACCTCTCTGATTTGCTTTAGCATTTCTATGCTAGAGAGCAAGTTTCAGAGGCTCTTATTGCATTCGTGTTGGGCTTTTCTGTCTTTCTTGTCTTCTTAATGACTTTTTGCTTTCTTCCTGTATGATGTTCTTGATGTCATCCCACCACTCTTCTGGTTTCCAGTAATTAGTGTGTAACATCTGTTTGGAAATGATCTATCTATAAATTAAGGTGGGATGTATTTAATGCCATATTTTGGCTCTAGTAGACTTTGAAAATTTTTTCTTCATTTTCAGCCTGAACTTGCATGTGAGCAATTGATGGTCTGATTGACAGTCTGCTTCTGGCCTTGTTTTGGCTGGTGATATGGACCTTTTCCCACTGTCTGTTTCCACAGATGTAGTCAAAGTGAATACTGTATATTCTGTCTTGCTAAGTCCCTGTGTATAATCATCTTTTATGTTATTTTAAAAAGGTATGTGCCATGAAGAAGTTATTAGAAAATGCTCTGGTGTAGACCATAGTGTTTTCATCAGTGAAATTTCTCAAGTAGATCTTCAGGGCTTTCTGCCTAGGCTGAGTTAGTGGGTACAAGCTCCTCTGAAACCTGTCCACTGGGTAACACAGGTGATAATTAAAATACTGGTGGCATAGCTTTCTGCATCATAGCAACTTGTAAGTCACCACAGAATGACTAACTGACCTGTGGTAGATAGCATATGTAGAGTTAATATAATATATAGCGTGCCCTGACAACACTTTCTACTATCTTTTATTAGCATGTTGTTGTTGTTGTTAAGTGCCATCGAGTTGATTCTGACCTATAGTGACCCTGTATAGGATTTCCAAGAAGTGACTGGTGAGCTTGAATCGCCGACTTACAATTCAAATGACTTTACAGTCTGGCAAATTAACCTACAGCGCCACACCATAATGAGTATAAATTCCATTCATTTGAAATATAAGAGCTTTAATTCTGAGATTAAAATATTTTTGTAATCTTAAAATGTGCTAGGCATTTGCAGCTGTGAAACTTTTGATAAGCTACCTAGCCTCTCTGCAACTGGACACAAATAGTGTGGTTGTTACATGATCTTGAGCCTTTTCTGACTCATGGCAATGCTATGTACAACAGAACAAAACACTGTGCAGTTCTTCATCATCCTCCCAATCATTGCTATGCTTGAACCCACTAGAAGGTGACTAACGTCAGGCTATTTGTTCCTGGAAGGAATTGGTTTAGGCACAAAGGGCAGATGGGGACAAGGCATCTGCTTATGTAAGAAGTTCTTAGCCTCCATGGGGTGGCCAAGATTGGGTACCTCACATTCTGCTGATGTGATGAGGTGGCATTCAAGTGCCTCCAAACATAAGGGTGGTGCACCTGGCACCCAATCCATGAGAGTACAACTCTGATCTCAGAGTTGGGCTGTGCAGGGCAGGGAATGCCACTGTCTGCTGAGTGGATGAGGGTGAGGGCTGGCCACACTTCTGATGACCAGGAGGGTGTGGGAAAACAAGGGTGTAGCCCACTTTTCTCACTGCCAGTGCTAGTGAGTATTTATGCTGTCAGGCTGCTATCTCATTTTGAATGCTTCTTGTAAAAATTTGAGATGGCCACGCCACATGGGGACAGCCAACCATTCATCTGTCTGTTTCCTCTCCCACTGCTTTTGTCCAGCTTCTTTCCTAGTTGATACTCAATCTACTTCTGTATCCTCTCATCTGAAGTTAAGCATTCCAGGATTATCATTTATATCTATTTCATTTGGTCTCTCATGTCTTTGTAGACGGTCTGTGTAGCATGTCTTCCTACTCCACCATCTTGCCAGAAGTATTAAGAGTTCTCTTAACAATAAAAGAAAAAAAAAAAAAGTATAATTAGGATTATGAACTCATCCATAATTAGGAAAATGTACTGAATTATATTTTGAAGTCTCTTTAGAAATAGAATCAGCTTAGTTGCTTTATTATTGTTGTTGTTAAGTACCACCCAGTCCTGACTCATAGAGTCCTTGTATAGAGTTCCTGAGGAGCTTCTGGTAGGTTAGAACCACTGACCTTATAGCTAGCAGTCCAGTGCTTATTCTACAATGCCAGATTACTATAGTCCAAACCCACCAGCCACTCTTTAGAAACCTTACACAGAGTTGCTATATGTTGAAACCCAACTTGATGGAACTTAAAAAAAAACAACAGACAGCAATATGATAATATAAGCCTAGCAGTAGTATGAATTTTTCAGTTATTAAGTATACATTCTAATTCCCAATATCAAGGTGTATCAAGCATTTAAATTCTTTATCTTCTCATCTTTCTTAGGTAAAATATCACATCTAAATCTTCACTCTTATTCCTAGTAGTGCTAAATTTGCCTTTGTACATTTTTTTCTAAATATTTTCTAATGTCTGGTATGTGAGGAAGGTCAATCAATTCCTTTCTTA
>NW_006408554.1:929855-961093 GCF_000296735.1 Chrysochloris asiatica | reverse complement strand
AACAACAACTGTGGAGAAGACGCATATTCTGTGATTCAGCAGAAAGCAGAATTCTGGAAAAGCTGATGATGTCAATCCTACCACTTTGAAATTTCTTTTCAAACAAAGCATGAGCATTTAAGAGCATAGGGTTTCAGCAAATTTTTTGACAACTAGACTTCCATATAGGATTATGTCTGACACATAAGCCTCAATGTGAGCTCATTCGTTATAGAAGAACATCAGCAACCTTATTAGTAAAAATAACTCATGTCTGTAGCAGGAATGTACAATAAAGCAATAAATAAGATATACATTAGAAACTAAAATTGCAGTGTTATTATCAAAATCAAAAGAGACAGACTTCTATTAAAATGTTAACATAAGCTTTGATATTTCTTCCAAATATTATTAGGTTCTTAACTCATTATTTGGCTATAAACCATTTAACAAGTTTTCCCCAAGCTATAATAAGTATTAGCTCCAGGTCTTCATTTACCATCTGGGTCTTCTTTACTTATTCTCCCTATCAATATGTTAACCTAAACAGAGAAGAGATTCTGCATTACTGAAGATGGTTCTTATTTCCAATCCTTCTCCTTATGTTTGTTTCTTTTTTTCTTTTTAATGTCCTTAATTGACATACTTTATACTTACTCTAACAACTGATCAATTTGCTCTACCACTAATTCCTTCTCTTCTCGTCTCTCTCTATTTCAGCTCTTTAGACACCAGTATGCCTTTCTTACACATTAACATTTTCATTTTCCACTCAATTTTCTAGGTTGTTTTTTTCTTTTTTTTCTGTGAACCTCTTCTTTGGATTGATCCCTAAATATTGCATCTGGTGGTTTTATCTATCAAGGTCATATCCTTCCTCTGACTTTACCATTATGTGAATATGTATGGAATTTCTATCTACCTTTAGCTTTTGGCATTAGATAAAATTTCCTGGTTTGGGATAACAAGAACATGAGCAAATGTCCACAGAGCTCCACTAACAAGTAGCTACCCATCAACAGTGGAAAACTGTGCAGAAGCTTGTTTATGTTAAGCCCCTCATCTAATTTCCACTAATGAGGGCTCTGCTTGCTTTCATGTTTTGTACATTTGGGATAGCACATATTTTTCTGAATATAATAAAAACCAAATCAGTTGCTGTCCAGCTGATTTGGACTCATAGTAGCCCATAGGTGTAAGAGTAGAATTGTGCTCCATAGGTTTTTCAATGTCTAGGTTTTTCGTTTGTTTGTTCTGTTTTCTTTTAAGCAGATCACCATGTCTTTCTTCCAGTGTGCCTCTGGATGGACTCAAACCTCCAAATTTTTGGTTAGCAACTGGAATCCTGGTATGGTGCTATGCGTTAATGGGCTGGACTGCAAAGTCGTTTTGAACCATAAGGTCAGAAGTTCAAGCTCACCAGCTGTTCCTAGGAAACCCTATACAGAGAAGCTATGGGTCGGAACTGACTTGACTAACAGCACTTAACAATAACAACAGCAACTAAATAATAGCCATTTGTGCCACCCAGTGACTCCACTTAATATACTAGCAGCAGCTTATTAAAATTCAGTGGAGAATACCTTTTGCCCTGATCTTAGTTTTTAATATCTTTCTCTAGTAAATGAAAACAGGACTCCTTAGAAAAATGACTAATTTGAGAGTTTACATTGATCAAGGTATGTCAAAAAGACATATGAGCAACTAAAAGGGCTCTCAGTGGCCAACACTGAAATACTTTGAGCTAGAAAATAAGTGAATATGTGTTGGATTATAACCAGCATGTGAAATTGGTCTCCATGAGTCCATATTGATGTAAATAAGTAACATGCAGAAAAACTCCAAATAACTTACATAAATAAGCTGCCCTTATGAAAAGAGAGCCTACTTTGCCATTCATTAAGTCCGGCTTGAGCATCTGACTTCCTTCCTAGAGTAAAGTGTAGAAAGGGACAACAGAGTAATTTTATAATAGAGAAAACTGATAAGCACTGCCTCAACTAGTAATCAAGGTTCATATTCAGAGTGATAAATCATGTTGATGTTATCAATAATATATCCTTGATATGACATGATGAAAATAACACTTTACTTCTATGATTCTTCTCCCCCTCCCCCCAAATATAACTCCAGTCTACCCATGAGAATAACACCAGACAAATCTCAATAGTGTGGAATTCTACACAATATCTGACCCATTACTCCTCAAAATGGGCAAAGTCATCAAAAACAAAGTCTGATAAACTGTCATAGGCAAAAGTAGCCTTAGAAGGCATAACAAATAAATCTAACGTGGTATGCTGTGTGAGACCCTAAAACAGAAGAAAGGGTAGTGCATAGAACTATGTAAATATGAGTAAACAATGGACTCTATCTAATTGTATGATTAATGTTGATTCAAGACTTGTGACAAATGCAGCAAATGAGTACAAAGTGTGAATAATACAAGACATTGGATGTGTGGTATATGGACACTTGGTACTATCTTCTCTTTTTTTTTTTTGTAAATGTAAAACTTTTATAAACAAGTCTATTTAAATTTTTTAATGAAGAACTGGGAAAGAAGATATAAAATGAGTGTTTTAGGGGTTGGCTCTAGGAGACAATTTAGAGAATAACAGAGTCATCTGGAACAAACTATTACCACTGAGACTTTGTTCCCAGGAGTGAGAGACATGTCTGAAGAATAGCTGTAGTGTGGTGGAAAGGATATTAAAGCCTGGCTGGCTCCTGCCCAACTTCTGCAGACTCTTCAGATGAGATTGTTGTTGTTGTTAAGTGTTGTTAAGTTGGTTCTGTGCTATTGAGTTGGTTCTGACTCATAACAACCCTATATAGGGTTTCCAAGGAGTGGCTGATGAGTTTGAACCACTAACCATGTAGTCCAGTGCTTTATCCTATAGTGCTACACCAGTATTCCTCATGTGAGGTTGTTGTGTTGTCATTGTTAAGTGTTGTCGAATCAGTTCCCACTCATAACGACCCTGCATAGGGTTTTTGAGGAGCAGCTGGTGGGTTTGAACTGCTGACCTTTTGATTCTCAGTCCATTGCTGATCCTACAGCACCACACCAGGAATCCTAATGAGGTTAGGCCTCCCAATACTGCTCCCTTTCATCTTCTACATTTCCCTAGCACCCTCTACTTCTTTTCCATGGCATATTTTTTGTAAAGAAATTACTTAATGTCTTTTCTCATAAAGCTCTATGAAGGTACAAAGCATGGTGTTTTGTAAATGCTTAATACATATTTGTTTAATAAATGCTCAGTATATATGTATTCATTGATTGGTTGATAAGCTGACTTTTGGGAATAGGAAAAGGGAAACCATGCCCATGTAAAAAGTGAATGATCTAAAGATAATTCCAGATGAATTGTGTGAGACAAAATATCAAAATCTTAGAAATGCTACACTTGGTTGAATCACCCAACCAGGTACTGTGTTTTGGATATGAGAGTGGTATTAAAAATATCTGCCAAAAATTGTAGTAGCCAGTCTTAGTTGGTCAGGAATATATTCTAACTTTATTAATAGTGCTACTTTAAGCTATTTATGAGTTACAAAAGAACCACTGACCTAAAGGTCAGCAGTCCAAAGCCCATCAGTCATTCCTTGGAAACCCTATACAAGGTTGCAATGAGTCAGAACTGACTTGATGGCACTTAACAGTAACAACAACAATGAATTACTTGGCAGCTACTCTCTAATAGGCACTATGCTTATAAATTACTTTGTTTAATCCTGACAGCAACTCTGTAATGGTAACAGTTAACATGTACCCATCACTATCTCTGTTGTAAGTATTCATTAACTCCTTTGATCATCCCTCAAATTCTATAAGGTTAGCACTATGGTAATTGCTATTTCATATGGAGTCCTGGTGTGGCGCTGTGGGCTAACGTGTCAGACTGCAAAGTTGTTTGAACTGCAAGATCGGTGGTTCAAGCCCACCAGCTTCTCTTGGAAACCCTGTACAGGGTCACTGTGGGTTGGGATTGACTCAATGGCACGTAGCAAGAACAACAACTAAATAATATAATGGATATTTGCAGCTGTTTCTTCTTATTTTGAGTTGTGCTGCATCAGTAAATGAAGGTCCCCAAAACTTGACTCCATCCATATGACTGAGATAGATTCTACTTTGAGGAAGCAGCTAGCTCTCTCCTAATAGTAGCACTCAGATTCACAGTACTAATTTGAGGGGCTTATCTTCTGGCACCATATCAGACAATATTTTGATGCTGTTTATAAAGTTTTCATAAACTAATTTTTCAGAAGTGGACTGCCTCTTCTGTCTTTCTAATCTTAGTCTGGAAGTTTCACCGAAATCCGTCCATCTGCTGGTATTGGAAATACCAGTTGTATAACTGCCAGCATCGCAACAACATGCATGCCACATGGTACAACAAACTGACAGATGAGTAATATGTTCTACAATTCTTGTCTCAAAGACTTCATTATAATTTTCAATGCATTAAATTATTTATTTTATGCTTTATTTTATCATGGATTTTATTTTTATCTGACTACATTGTTGTTTCTAAATGTCCTGCTTTAGCTATGATCCTGAGATATGAGTGTAATACTCTACACGTGGACTAGCAAATGCAGTGGGTATTTATTTCCATTAATCCAACATGAAATTTTGTTGGCTCTTTCATGCAATCATAACATAATGATGACTTTGTATATGTGTATATATAAGCTTCGTTTTATTAGGTGTGGTTGAAACCAAAACTATGGTGCTTAAAGAACAGGACCAAGATGTCCTAGACAGATTTCTGGCCCACCCCAAGATCTCCAAAGACAACAGCTGGGTATTAAATTACTTTATCTGAAGGAATGGTACACATGAAATAACTTAAGTGAATGTTTTGGTACATTTTGTAGATAAGGTAAAAGTAATTTACCTTATTTACAAAATGTAGCTGCCTTAGTGACCCAGGAAGTTACACCTGTGACCTTGGGGAAGTCATGCTAAAGTTTAGCTCTCTCCATTTCTGTCTCCCAAGGTGTGCTTCTCAAAAAGATATGATGCCAGGCCAGAATCCGGGGCCCCCATTTTACACAAATTGTTTACATAATCACCCAATTCTTTGATGAATTTCATTTGCCCATTCAGGTAATACACTTTAGTATAGTCACACAGATGGGGATAGTTCTTATCAGCGGCCCGTTTGTGCAATTCCAGTAGTGACAGATCCACAATTTATTTTCAAATGTAGCCCACACTCCCTTGCATTCAGCCCGCTTCCCAGTCATTTAGGTCTCCTTTCTTGATATCCTGAAGAAAGATTCGGCCACTTCATTGGTTCTACTGCTTTGTCAATTTCTCACCACGTTCCTGCTCTTTGTGAGATTGGTGCAGAAAATATTTAGCAAAATTCTTCAAAGCCACATTATCCCTGTGGAAGTAGTAAGGCGTGGACAAGTAGACATGTAGATGTAAGAGGCTAGAGCTCCAGGTTGATCTGGTAGTTGATGCACCTCTGAATCCTGGTTGTAGTTCTGGCATACCTGCTAGGGGGATGCGGTGGTGATGGCCATGGCTGTGCAGGAGAGGAGCAGTAGGAACCTTGGGGCATCCGAGGGCACAGCTGGCTGGAAATGGTGGAGGGCTGACCTGGAGCAGCTGACTTGGGGTGAGGCTGGTGAGCTGGTTCTGTTCAAGCACTGTTGAAGCAGGAGAACATAGCGACTCTGTGAAGAAAGTCTCAGTGATAGCCTATATTAAGTTAAAAGTTCTAAACATTTAACTATGAACTCCTGACAAAGCTAGTCCTACTACTGTACCTCTAAACTTAATTAATTAACATTTTTACGATTATCACTTTTGCTTTAAACACAGTGGCCTGGTTTGTCAAGATCTTTCTATTTCCTATGACAATAGGATTATGATAATAGTATTGTGCCACCTGTTAATTTGGTTGGCACATCTCTCTTTTTATCTAAGCTGTTGTTGTTAGGTGCATTCGTGTCAGTTCCAACTCATAACAACCCTAGCTAAGCTATTGATAAATTATTGCAGCAGACAGGACTACAGTAGAGCGCTGTGACATTCCATCAGCCTTTCTTCAAGATTGACAATGGATCATTGAGAGAACTTTTTTTTAATCGCACTGTTTAGCATTCTTAAACCTGGTCTTGCTAGCATTCTCATAAAACTTGCCAATGGCTTCTGTTTCTTTGCTGTTAAAACAAAATCCAGATTGTTTAATGTTAGCATTGTCTGGTTTCTGCTTTCTTCAACTTCAATTGAAGCTGCTTACCCCTTGCTGGATTCATAAGGCATTGCAAATGTGATTCCTTCTACCTGTAATATTCCTTCCTTGCTCTTGAATTAATTACCTTCAACATGCTCCTTGAGTCTTGCCCCTTGGACCTCAGTTTATGAACAGTTTCCACAATGGAGTCTTCTTTGACACTGTAGACTTTATTGGTTTTCTTTATTATGTCTTCTCATAGAATTAAATTCCAATCTCTTAAAGGTCTGCTTGCAGTTGCCTTCTCACTGGTCAAGATTTGATCTGACTCCACCATTAGAATTAAGTTTGAAAACAGAATGGACAAAGTCTGTTGTTTGCTATCAATGTATGTCCATAGTGAATAAAATATGAGCAGCAGTAGCTAGCCATCTAATACCCTCAGTCCTTTCAGCTTCTGCTGAGGTTGGCATCATTATATTTCCCTGTTCTTCTTTTTCCCAAACACTTTCCTAACCCAGGAAGAATTGCTATTGATGTGATTTCTACACATTATAGTCATTTCAGAGAGTATGAGTTCATACATAATATTGACATTTTAATAGCAAGTTTCAATATAGTTTCTCTGGCTCCTGGTCTAAGAATTGTTTGTGGTCTGATCCCTATGAGAGAGACTGGACAATCAACTATAGATTTCTATCTAAAGAGATATTAGTGGTAGCCCATAGAGAGGTCTTTCTTAGTTACATTTGATCCTTGGCCATAAGTGAAACAAGGACAGAATGAAGTGTCCTATGTGATCATTTCATTATCATTTCCAGGGGTGGACTGTAGGTACGTTGTGTGACTTTAGGCAAAGGCAATCTGTCGATTGCATCTACAGAATTTCCATCCATTATAGAGAATATTAATATTGGGGTTTTTCTCCTAAGGAATATTTGATAAATCTTTCTGTTGACATAAACTCATGTCCACTTTAGTCTCACGGTTAGTCCCAGACTTTCACAATTGATAAGTGGCTAGAAATTTTTAGGAGAAAAGTCAGGATAAAACTGGAAAAAGTAAAGCTAGGCTATGAAATTTTCCTATTACCAGAAGTTCATCACTACTTTTCAGATAATATTATCACAACATAGTTTTTCTATGTTTATATAGCTAATAGGAAGATCTATGATTTCAATCCAGAAAATCTTATTTCAAAAAATTTCCTCTTGATTACTCTTAGACTATCATTCAAAATTTGACCTTATGATGTGAAATTCTAGGTGTCAGTGTAAAGACCCAATTTAATTTAACTTAATCCAGTTCAATAATTTTTGTGTTGATTAATGTGGTTAAAGCTTCCTGCTTTATTCTTTTTGAGATAACCGAAAAAAATCATTTTAGGACCATTTGTATTTATAGGGATAGAATAACTTAATTGATACTATTATTATAGCCACAACTTTAAGTCAAATTCATTGTATGAACATTTTAAAAACAGAGTTATTCAGAATGATTCTGAAAGAACATGTTATTGATTTACTTAGTACACTATAGTCAAATGTCATATCTATTTGTTGTTAAGAAGTTCTAAGACTGTATTTAGGTGGTCTGTTTTAAGATATGGAAGAACTAAGTAATGCTCAGTTTTTCTCAGATCAACCATCAACACTCATGGAAGCAGCAGTCAAGAAATCAAATGGCATATTGCATTAGGCAAATATGCTGCACAAGAAAGACTTCTTTAAAGTGCTGAAGAGCAAAGATGTTGGTTTAAGGACTAAGGTGCGCCTGACCCAAGCCATGGTTTTTCAATAACTTCATATGAATGTGAAAGTTGGGCATTGAATAAGGAAGACCGTAGAAGAATTGAGGCTTTTGCATTATGGTGTTAGAGGAGAATATTGACAGTGCTATGGGCTGCCAAAAGAATCAATAGATCTGTGTGGTTGAAGTACAGCCAGAGTGCTCCTGGGAGGCCAGGATGACCAAACTTCGTCTTTCATACTTTGGACAGATTATCAGGAGGGATGAGTCACTGGAGAAAAATATCATGTTTGGTAAGGTGGTGGGTCAGAGAGAAAGAGAAGACCCCTAGCGAGATGGATTGACAAAGTGGCAGCATCAATAGGCTCAAGCGTAGTAATGATTGTGAGGTTGACCCAGGACTGAACAGTGTTTTGTTCTGTTGTACATAGTGTTGCTTTGAGTCAGAAGCAACTTGATGGCACCTAAGAACAACAACAAAATTAATGCTCAGTACAAGTATGTTTTAAATATCTAACAGAACATCATTTTTGTCTCTCCATGCAAGTGTTTTTTTAGATAGTATTACTTAATACTCTAGTGTATTTACAAAAATTTCAGTACTTTTTTATATTATAGTCTTAATTTGCACTTTGCTAGGAACAAAGTAAATTTAAGTCTAGTTATATAAAATTAACATTGTTGTGAGTCTTGCCCACAAGTAGACCATAGCATTATTCATTCTTTCAACAGAATTTCTCTCAGTGAATACCTACCACATTCCAAGCATCATGCTACAATTTGGGAGTGCCGAAGAGCACAAAGAAGAAAAAGTACCTCACAGAGTTTACATTCTGGTAGGAAATATACTAAAGCAATACTTAAAAAAAAGAATTTTATATTGATGATTCAATGCATATAGAATTCTAGAAAATCTGAACTAATCTATAGTGATAGAAAGATAGAAAGTATATACCTGCCTGGAGGTAGAATAAAAAGATTGCAAAGGGACAGAAGAAATCTTTTAGGATTATGACTATGTTAATTATTTATGTTAATTATAAAGATAATTACAAATTATAAAGATATGTTAATTATAAAGAATTATAAATTCATACTTGGGCCTAACATGATACAACTACATGCATACAACTAAAAACACAGTAACCCCATTTACAGCTTATATTTTGTAAGTTAACAATACGAAAATGTTGGCTGTACGCATATTTTTTTTGCCACAAGTAATATGTGAGCTCTTTTTTTTTTTTTTTTTTGCTTTGCTTCCCCCAGTAAGTGTACCATGCTGATTGTCTTAGGCTGGGTTCCCTAGAGAAGCAAAACCAGTGAAACGTATATGTGTATATATAAATAGAAGTTTATATTAAGGAAATGACCCACACAGTTGTAGAGGTAGGAGAGTCCCAAGTCTAGCTCAGACAAACTAGGATTGGCAGGTAAGCAAAGAGTTCCAACAGGTAAGATGGCAGGCTGCTAACAACTCCCAAGATTGGCAGTTAATACAGTAGGTCACTGATTGAAGTCCAAGAACTAGAGGTTGAATTATAAACCAGATGCAAGATCTAGACCTAGCAGAGAGCAAGCAAGCCTTGCCTAAATGTCTAATATATTGGAAGCAGGCCACATCCTGAATAAAGCTTCCCTCAGTTACGTGACTACTCATAGCAAATCTTATCGCAGTGCTGATTACGTTGTGTTAGATTTCATTATGGGGAATATCTACAGCTCAACTGCCATACCACTGAGAATCCTCGTCCAGTCAAGTTGACACAAAACCTTAGCCATCACAATCCATCCCTTTTCATCTTGGCACCTATTTACATCTCCTTAAACTGTACATAATCTCTAAATTAAGATAATTACAAAGTCATACATGATACAACTACAGGCATAAAACTGAAAACACACTAACCCCATTTACAGCTTATATTTTGTAAGTCAACAATATGAAAATGTTAGCTGTACGGATACAAGAAAAAAATGCTCATAACAATTACAGTTCTAATTTCTCCAAGAGGTCACATGGTGACAGCTGGTTTTTAGAACTTTCTTTTTTCACTACACATTTCATATTTACTTTTGCCACAGGAAGCATCTCAGCTGTTCATGGTTCTTTGTCTGCTGGGATGGCCCCAACCTTTGTTTTTAAAGGGCCTGAGCCATTAGTAGTTATGTTGGAATTGGGTTGCTGTAGTTTATCATTGACTTTAATCATAGGGCATGGTAGTACTAAGACATCCTAAGAAATCTCCTGTATTCCACACATAGTCTTCTTTACCTCCACTATATATATAGTCAGTCCAATTTTGCCTTGTAATAAGGAACAATCACACCACCCACTACAGTAACTCCCTTCTTTGCCTGTTGACCCAGACACATGAAGAGCCCAAAGTGGCTAGTGAGCATTCTTAACTGCCAGTTCAATGGGATCGGTGTTGTGTCTCCAGGTGTGAATATTCCTCCCTTTGGAACAAAAATTCCCAGACCTAAAGAGCATAGAGTCATGAGTACAGGAAGCAGACAGTTTATGAGTGAGTCACTAGTTAGTGTTAGTGTTGCCACTTTTATTTCCAGCCCTTGGTTGCTATTGGACAAACAATACCATATATTGGATGTTGGTTTAGAGCACATATAACCTCCTGGAGAACATTACCCCAACCCCTCAAGGTATTGTCATCTAGCTAGTGCTGTAATTATGTCTTTTAAAGGCCATTCCATCATTTAATCAAGCCAGGTGTTCCAGGATGATGAGGAACATGGTAAAACCAATGAACTCCATGAGCATGTGTCCATTGTCACACTTAATTTGCTGTGAAGTGAATCTCTTTATATGAGGTGAGGCCATGTGGGATAGCATGATGGTTGATAAGGCATTCGGTAAGTCTATGAATGACAGTTCTGGCAGAAGCATTTCATGAAGGGAAGGCAAATCCATATCCAGAGCAAATGTCTTTCCAAATAAGAACATAATGCTGCCCTTTCCATGATGGAAGTAGTCTGATGTAATCTCTCTGCCACCAGGTTGCTGACTGATCTCCCAGAGGAATGGTCTCATATTGCAGACTCAGTATTGGCTTCTACTGCTGGCTAATTGGGCACTTAGCAGTGGCTGTAGCTAAGTCAGCCTTGGTGAGTGGAAATCCACACTGCTAAGTCCATTCATAATTCCCATCCCCGTCATTAAGGCCTCTTCTTCTTGAGCCCATTGGACAATGACAACAGAGGCTGGATAAAGGGGAGGACATCCTATTCACTCGTTTTTTTTTAAAATCCTCTCTCGATTTTAAGATGTGAGATGATCCTTTGGTGAGTATTTCCATGAGACACAAATATCTTCTCGTCTATCTTTATACTTTTCCCCAAACCTCCTTGTCACCAAATTTCAAATCATGTTTCTTGCAAGTCCCTGACCATTCAGACAAACCACTGGCCTCTGTCCATGAATCAGTATAGTTTCACAACTGGCCATTCTCCTTCTAAGCAAAATGAGCAATCAGGAGCCCAGCTTGAATTTTGCCCATTGGCAGAATTTCCCTTTCCCATTATCCTTCAGGAATATAGTACTGCTACTGTTCACCCTCAGCAAGATGGATTGGCAAAGTGGCAGCATCAATGGGCTCAAGCATGGCAACGATAGTGAGGTTGGCCCAGGATCGGGCAGTGTTTCATTCTGTGCATAACGTCACTATTAGTCAGTACCAACTCGATGGCACCTAACAACAACTGTTCACTTTTGAGTGGTGTCTGCATGTCGAGCAGAATCATCTACAAATCAACTGTGAGTTTTCTTTTGCTCAGTCAAATGATCAGAAGGAACTCCCTATGAGGCTATAAGTGCACACTGGGAGAAGGAATGTAATATGACAAGAGAGGAGACCTTGGGCATTTGGGCCACTTCCTCATGAAACTTACCTGTGCCTTCAGGTCCTGATCAGGCCCAGTCTCATATATATCACTTTCAGTAAATGATAGAGTGTTGCTGTGCATGTCCAACTTTATGACTCTATAGGTCAGACAACACCCAATTCATCATGGGAAGTTCAGTGACTTGGTGGCCCATGGCTAGGTATTCAGTCTATGCTAAGGCCCAGCAACATGCCAAAAGTTGTTTCTCAAAAGAAGAATAGTTATATGCAGGTAGAAAAGCAGGTTGCTGATGATTCCCAGGATTGGCAGATAATACAACAGGTCAGTGGCTCAAGTCCAAAGAACTGGAGGTTGGAGGATGAGTCAGATGTAAGATGCAGACCCAACAGAGCAAGGAAGCCTTGTCTGAATGTCCATTATACTGGAAGCAGGCCAAATCCCCAAGGAAACATCCCTTTAATTGATTGGCTGCTCATGGCAGATATCATCATAAAGTTGATTACATGATATCCATATCATCATGGGGGAGAGCTGCAACTCAAATGCCAAACCGCTGACAATCCTAGTCCAATCAAATTGATATAAAACTTTAATTATCACACTAATTTTCTTTTATTTTTTTTTACAGCTACATGTATTATAATAATGTATGTAATGAGTTGAATAGTGTTCTCCTAAATTCATGTCCACCCAGAATCTTTGAAAATTTAGTCTTCACAGATGTAATAAAGTTAAGATGAGGTCATACAGGATTGTAGCTGTTATTAGTTTTTATTGTGTCTGTTCCTATCATGGTAGTCCTGTGTATCCAGAGGAGAATTCTATAGGGTGTTTAAGGCTTTGATCTTTCAGAGGAGAGTGCAAAGCCTAGCTTCTAAATGCCTCTGGATAAGTTCACATCACCAATTTTTTAGCTAGTAGTTGAGTGCTTAACTACTTGTGCCTTGAAGGACTGCATACTTGCTTGGGGCTTAAATCCAATATGACTGGTGTTCTTATAAGAAGAGGACAATTTTGACATAGAGACACAGACAAGGACAGATACTTAGGGAGATTATCAAGTGATACAAAGGCAGGGATTTCCAGCAACCACCAGAAGCTAAGAGAGAGGCATGGAAAAGGTTTTCTCTCAAAACTTCCAGAAGGAACCAAACCTTTTGTCACCTTAATTATAGACTTCTAGCGGCTCTGTGGGTTAATGTGCCAGACTGTAAAGCTGTTTGAACTGCAAAATCTACAGTTCAAGCTCACAGCTGCTCCTCGGAAACCCTATACAGGGTCGCTATGGGTTGGAATCAACTTGACGGCACTTCACAACAACAACAAGTATCTATAATGGAGTCCTGGTGTGGCACTGGAGGATATGCACTGGACTATTAACTTCAAAGTAGGCAGTTAAAACTCACCAGCTGGTCTTTGGAAACCCTATACAGGGATGCTGTGAGTTGAAACGGATTCAACACCACTTAACAACAACAATAACAATAACAAATCTCCAGAACAATGTCACTAGAAATTGGAACAGACTTGATGACACTTAATAAGAACAGGCAACTAAGATTCTGCAATTGGTGAATGGTTGGAGAAAGGTTCTCTCAGTAATGTCTTTTAATTGGTCTTTTAAGCAAGACTAAAGTAAATGTAAGAAGTTTTATGGAATAAATCACAACTTGGTCGAATCTTGGATTTACCAATGTGATCCAAACAGCAAACTTGAGTCAAAACAATGATTTCTAAGAGAATCTGCTGGACCAGTTAAATTCAAGCCAAGAAGTCAGCTCAGAAGGTTATGGATACTGCTTTAG
Organism: Chrysochloris asiatica; assembly: GCF_000296735.1. Taxonomy (NCBI): domain Eukaryota; kingdom Metazoa; phylum Chordata; class Mammalia; order Afrosoricida; family Chrysochloridae; genus Chrysochloris; species Chrysochloris asiatica. The sequence goes on along the minus strand of NW_006408554.1, from coordinate 947,493 downwards.
GGATTCCCAAGGGGTAAAATTGATAGATTTTCTCAAAAGACACAGGTTGATCACAGGTACTTATTATAAAGAGTTTTAAGAACATTGAAAACTGCATTGTTGAGAAAAATCCCAGGAAAGTTATGTTGAAGAATTGTGTCCATTATGACAATGCACTTATTCAATCTTTGAGGGGAACAAGGGCTGTCCTACGAGAATTTCATTGAGAAATCTACTCCATCCACCCTACAACCTTGACTTTGCCCCTTCAGATTTCTTTTCTTCTTTTCTTTTTTTCAAATTTAGTTTTGTTTCCAAAACTCAAAGAACATTGAAAAGGAACACATCTTTGAGTTCCTCAAAGATGCCAAAGCAGTGAAGAATTCTTTGGGACAGGGTTTGAGAGATGGAAATGGCACCTTCAGCAGCTTGTAGACTAGATGGAAAATAAGTTAAGAAATAATAGCTTCACATTTTGACATTTTTGTTTAATAAAAGTTTCTATGATTTTATTGCAGCATTTTTTGACTTTCATAATACAGTTTATTGCACATCAATTATACCTCAATAAAGCATAAAACAAACTGAACACAGGTATCTTTAGAACAAATACTAAAATGATCTCTGAGGAGGTGCCATTTTTGCACAGACCTAAATGAAGCAAGGCAGTGACACATTTGAATGTCTGAGAGAAAAGGACCCCAGGGAAAGGGAGGAACAAGGCAATACTTCCGAAGCTAGAATAATTTTATGTTTTCAAGGAAGTGACAGATTAGCATGATCAAAGGCAAGATCAGTGAAAAATTGAGTTTGAGATAAAACCAGAGATCAACTATATTAGATCCTTGGAGGCTGTTGTTTTATTTTTAGTGTGAAAGTAATCCTTGGAGAGTTGTGCACAAGGGAAAGATAGGATTTTATTACATTTCAAACACAAATTTCAAGCTACCATGTGGGGAGTATATTTGAAAGGGGGTAGGACTGAATCAGGGAGGTGAATTAAGAAAACTTCCTCAATAGTCTAGACAAGAAATGATGGAGACCTGGCCATGGTCCATAACAACCATTATGGTGAAAAGTAGCTATGTTCAGGATGACAGGATTTTAAAATAGAGATGACAGAATTGGGCAATAGAATAAGCAGGAGAATGTAAGAAAAAGTGAGGAATTAATGATCATCAGTGATGATTAAGGTTTTGGCCTGAGACCCTGCATGAGTCATGGTGCCATTATTCTAAAATAGGGAATCCAGGGGTGAGGAACAGGTTTGTAGCAATGGGAGGGCAGCAGCAAGCCAAAGATCAAGCTAAGTTTAAAATGCAGACATCAAAGAAGTGTTGTCAAAAAGAAAGTTGGGTATAGGAGTCTGGAGTTCATGAAAGAGATCAGGATGATGGTTAAAAAAAAAAAAAGTACATACTCATACTCAATATATAGATATATTAAGAGCCATATTATTGTTGTTAGGTGCCATCAAGTCGGTACCAACACATAGGAGTGACTTTATGGAGTGCAAATATAACCATGTCACATCTTCTCCAAACAAAATATGCACTCCTTTTTAGCATATATGACATTTCATATTCTGATTTCTAATTTCTTCTTTGCTTCAAATCGCAACCCTATTCCCTGTTCACTTTGGCTATAATCCTAAACCACCTGCCATTGGAGGAACCAATTTTCTCAAGCCGTTACATCTGCTACTGCATCCACTTGGAACATCAATTACTACTGACCTAGTACTTACCTCTCCATTTTGATTCATGTTTAATAACAGCAAAGATTTCCTGGCATCTTCTCTCCTCTTTAATTACTTTCTCCTCACTACCAGTATTGTTCTTGTTGTTGAGTGCAATGGAGTTTGTTTCAACTCATAGAGACCCTGCATAGGGTTTCCAAGGAGCAGCTGGGGAATTGAACCACAGACTATGATTCAAACCGGTAAGACCTATGAAGTGTTTTTTTCAATATCTTCATTCATTCATTCTTTATTTATTCTTTCAACAGGTATATGTTGAATGCTTAATATGTATTGAGCACTTTTTTAGAGGCTAAATGCAATCTGTAACCTGGTCAAATTAATGAGATTATTTTATACAAAAACTGGTTTTGTTTTTTGCTTTGTTTTGTCAGGAGGGACCAGTTGCTGGAGAAGGATATCATGTTTGGTAAAGTGGAGGTTCAGAGAAAAAGAGGAAGGCCCCCAGTGAGATGGATTGGTAATATGGCAGCATCAATGGGCTCAAGCATGGCAACAATTATGAGGTTGGTCCAGGACTGTGCAGTGTTTCGTTCTGCTGTGCCTAGGGGCACTATGAGTCAGTAACGACTTGATGGCGCTTGACAACAACAAATGCCAAGAAGGGGTCCTGGTGTAGCATGATAGGATAAGCTCTGAACTTCTAACCACAAAGTTGGTTGTTCAAACCAACCAACTGCTCTTTGGAAACCCTATATAGGCTTGCTATTAGTTGGAACCAGCTTGACAGCACTTAACAACAGTATCAAGATATTTATCATTTTTACTGAAAAATATGTGCACTGGTCCTATCTCCTCACAAGTTTTCTTCCTGATTCCACTTTTATCTCTCATCCCATTCCTGGTTATAATTTTCAGAGGAATCTTGAACCTGTAGAAAGAACCAGTTGTAATCAAGTCAATTCTGGCTCACAGCAACCCAGTGTGTGCCAGAGTAGAACTGTCCTCCATAGAGTGATCAATGGCTGAATTGTTTTGGAAGTAGATCCAGGTTTTTCTTTGAGGAACCTCTAAGTAAATGCTAACCTCCAACGTTTTGGTTAGTAGCTGAGAGACGTAACTGTGCCACGGAGGAACTCTGAGGAATCTTGATCCTCATATTAAATGACTTATTAAGATGGTTATATATTTAAAATATATTACAGGATTCATATACTACAGGAGAAGAACAAAAAAATTTACCAGTGTTACCCTGTAGAGCAAACTAAAAACCAGGACCATTTTTCTTTTCTTTTCGTTTCTGTCCATTCCTGGAAGTAGTCTTCCAAGGGCAGACTTTTCTTACCAAAATAACAAGAGCAACAATGCTGGCCCTGTTGCTCAGTTATATCTAATGCATTCAGTCAGTTTATTCTTCCAGGAAAAAGTTGGGAAGGTAGAAAATTTAGTGCCACCACCAGAGCATATCCAATTAAAATAATGAGAAAAAACCGTTAACATCTCAAGATTTAATCATTGTGTTGACTGGCCAAAGGCCAATGAGATGCCTGTGATTTCTAGGTACTAACTTTTAACTTTTCACTCACACACTGAATTTTAAATGGCTACATTACAGAGAGAACAAAAGGAATTACTTCCAAAGAAATGAGAGTTTTAGATCTCCAAGGCATAGAGGAAATATGGGGTGTTAGAAAAATTCATAAAGAGGCCTATATATAATACAAGGCAAACATGAAAATAGCCATTGTCTTGGCAAATGTTTTACTTTGTTAATAGGCCTGTCGTTATCAAACCATTCCACAAGTCTAGAAGAAACCTGTGCCAAAACCTTTCTCTCACATGTGAAAAGCTGAACAAAATCTTTAACCCCTAAAATGAACTGGCAAGAGCATTCACACTTCCTGGATGATGCAGTGTGTTCAGAACTGAAACAGACCAGAGCAGATTTCTGTCAGAAAGGAGAATCCTTGGTTGCCATCTATACTTATATTGGTAAAAAGCTGATGCGCTTATAACCTTTACCCAAGGTTCATATGAGCTTGGGTTATGTTTCCATAATTATTAAAATCCAATCTCTTTGGTGGACACTTAAATAATTCCATGTTACTAGGAAACCAAAACTAGTGGAGAAAACAATTCTTCCTGTTGGTTAAATAGGATACTATTTTTTTTTGAAAGCAAATAGCAAAGAAGTCAACTGCAATTGAGCCACACAGACTAAGTTATTATAATGTAATTGATTGGTTCTATGAGAGAGAAAAAAGTCGATTCTATAATGGAACTATAATAAAACTGACTTGCTCATTGGCTTGATTGATTACATGGGCAGGGTCTTTTAAGTCAGTTGGAACCACAAGGTCGGCAATTCAAGCTCACCAGCCACTCCTCAGAAACACTACAGATGTTCACTATGGGTTGGAATTGATTTGACAGCACTTAATAACAACAATATACAGAGTTGCTATGATTTGGAATTGACTTGATAGCAATTATCAACAACTACATATACAGGTAGCCCTATACTTAATATGGGGTTCTGATCTGATGACCCCACTATAAGTTCATTCTGATGTAAGTTGGACTTTTTTTTTTTTTTAAGTTTCCTGGTGTGATGCTGTAGGATAGGCAGTGGACTGCTAAAATTGGTGGTTTAAACCCACCAAAGTTCCTTGGAAACTCTATACAGGGTCACTGAATTGGAACCCACCTGATGACACTTAACATCAAAAACATCAGTATCTTTATAAATCCAGTCTTTATTTGGGGATTGGAAACGTTGCACCTAAATTTACAGATCTATTTTAACATGCAGGAGAAAGGTGCTGCAGTCTGCTTCTCTACAGATACAGTCTTGGAAAATGAATGGAATGATTCGATTCCGGCCTATAACGATTACTACGAGTGAGAATCAGTTCAATAACAGAGGGTTTGGTTTTTATGTAGTGCATATTACTAATGCTAATATTGTTGTTATTAAGTACTGTCGAGCTGCTTCCGACTTATAGAGACCCTGTATAGAGTTTCTGAGGAGCACCTGGTGGGTTTGAACCACCAACTTGGTGGTTCAAACTGACTCCGTGGCCTAGTGCATTATCCTGCAGCACCACACCAGGGATCCAATGATATGTTGTTGTTGTTGTTAAGTGCCATCAAGTTGGTTCTGACTCATAGCAACCCTGTATAGGACTTCCGAGGAGCAGCTGGTGAGCTTGAACCATCAACCTTGAGGTTCTAATTGACTTTGCAGTCCAGTAAATTAACCCACAGTAGCACACCAGAACTCCAATGATAACATGTTGTTGTTGTTGTTAAGTGCAGTAGAGAACAGTTTCTGACCCTTAGCGACCCTGTATAGGGTTTCCGAGGAGCAGCTAGTGAGCTTGAACACCCTTGGGGTTCAGGTGGACTTTGCAGTATAACGCATTAACCAGCAACGCCACACCAGGTCTCCATATTGCCCCCTGCAACCCCCCAAAAGAGGAAGGCGTAAGCATGCTGATAGAGCTATTACTTTATATTGTCATTGTTGTTGTTAAGTGCCTTTGAGTTGGTTGACTCATAGCCACCTTGTGTAGGGTTTCTGAGGAGCGGCTGATTAATTTAATTTGAACCCTCGACATTGACATTGTGGTCCTAACTGACCTGCATTATCGCACAGTGTCACACCAGGACTCCATATTGTCATTGTTGTTGTGGTTAAGTGCCATCGAGTCAATTCTGACCCTTAGTGACCCTGTATAGGGTTTCCAAGGAGCCTCTGGTGAGCTTGAACTACCAACCTTGCAGTTCAAACAACTTTGCAGTCTGACGCATTAGCCCACAGCGTCACACAGTACTCCATATATTGTCATTATCTGTGTACATATAAGGCGCTTCCATCAATATCTTTCTAGGGGCAGGAAAGGGATTGTTAGGCTTTCTTTTCAGTAATTCAAAGCATGTCCAATGGTTTATAAAGTTTAAAATGAGCAAATTATGTGCATTTCCTTTGCACTTGCAACTTACAATTTGGCATTTTGTTTGCTCATGAACATACTCATCTCTTCCTCCACCAGACTTTACTTTTCCAGGTCACGATATCTTTCCAAGGAAACTTACGCACCCCATTAAGTCATACTCAATATCCCACGGAGAGCAGTTACTGCTTATTGAGAAGAAAATAAAAAAGTTTTAGAAGAGCATCAATTAAGCGATTGGAAATATTTATTGATATTTAAGATATACATTTGAAAATTTTCAAATGGATGACAACCATATGATAAGAGAATGGATGAGTTATTCAATGGAAGATATATTTTAAATTAAAGGAAAAGTAAGACTAAATTGACAGTTTGGTACAATAGACTAACATGATGCAATAGTTACTTTTCCTCTCCCAAATTTCCAATTTGTTTTTGTTGTAAGGTGCTGTCAAATCAATTCTTAATCATTGTGACCCTATGCTTACAACATTATGAAACACTGCCCAGTTCTGAGCTAGCCACAATTGTTCTTATGTTTATTTGAGACCACTGTTGCTGCCACTGTGTCAATCTATCTTGTTAAGGGTCTTCCTCTTTTTCACTGACCCTCCATATTACCAAGTATGATGTTATTCTCCAGGGTCTGGTCCTTCCAGAAAACTTGTCCAAAGTTCTAGAGACCAAGTCTTGCTATTCTTACTTCTAAGGAGCATGCTGACTGTACTTCTTCCAACATAGATTTATTTTTCTTCTGGTAGCTCATGGTACCTTCAATGTTCTTCTCCAATACCATAATTCAAACTCATCAAGTCTTCTAGAGTCGTCCTTGGTCATCCAACTTTCACATGCATGTGAGGCAATTAAAAATACCATGACTTGGTTCAGGTCCCATGGATATATCCCATACCCATGGCTGCCAAAAGAACCAATAGATCCATTTTGGAAGAAGTGCAGCCGGAGTGCTCCTTGGAGGCCAAGATGGCCAAACTTCGTCTCTTATACTTTGGACATATTATCAGAAGGGACCAGTCACTGGAGAAGGATATCATGTTTGGTAGGGTAGAGGGTCAGAGAAAAAGAGGAAGACCCCCAACGAGATGGATTGGCCAAGTGGCAGCATCTATGGACTCAAGTGTGGCAACAGTAGTGAGGTTGGCCCAGGATCAAACAGTGTTTCATTCTGCTGTGCATAAGGTCGCTATGAGTCGGTGCCGACTCGATGGCATCTAACAACAGCAATAACAATAACACCATATATGTTGAGTCATGATAGTTAAGAATTTGACAACTTGTGGTTTGGCTGTTAAGATGTAATAATCCCCAAGATGAGATCTGTAATGAACAGCCAATCAATGGAAAGGAAATTTGGGGGGGGGGGTGGCCTGCTTCCACTATATTGGACACTTGGCAAAGCTTGGGTAAGGATCCTGGGTAAGGCTGGTTATCTGATCTCTGGTTCTTCAGACTCGAGCCAGTGCCTGCTGTGTTTCCTGCTGATTCTGGGTGTTGTCAGTGGTTGTTGTTGAATGCTATCGAGTCAGTTCTGACTCAGAGTAACCCTGTATAGGGCTTCCAAGGAGTAGTTGGTGGGTTTGAACTGTTGACTTACCGGTTCAGACTGACATTGCAGTCTGGTACATTATCTGCAGTACCACACCAGGATTCTGGAGTTCTCAGTAGCCTGTCATTTTAATTGTCGACCTTGTATTCATTTGCCTCTGCAGCCAGAAGCTTACCATTTAACCTGTCAATATTGAGTTCAGTCAGCTTCTTTGTGAGTCAGGAGGCACCTTCAGTCTGACGTATGACTATATAAATATGTGTTTGTGTGTTGTTATTGTTAAGTGCCATCAAGTTGGTTCCAACTCATAGTGACCCATATCGAGTTTCCAAAGAGTGGCAGGTGAATTTAAACTGCTGACCATGTGGTTCAAATGGACCTTGCAGTTCTGAGCTTATCCTACAATGTCACTCAAGGACACCATATACGTGGTAGTTAGTGCCATCTAATCAGTTCTGACTCAGCGACCCTGTGTAGAGTTTCCAAGGAGCATCTGGTGAATTTGAACTGCCTACATTGTGGTTCAAACTTACCTTGCTGTCCAGTGCTTATCCAACAGCACCACACCCCAAGATCAGCTATTAGAGTCCACCAGCTGCTCCGCAGGACAAAGATGAGGCATTCTGCTCCCGCAGAGATACAAAGCCCTGGAATACCTATATAGGGTTGCTATGAGTCAGACTAGAACCAACTCAGTGGTTGTGAAGTGCCTTTGAGTTGGTCCTGACTCAGAGCAACCCTGTATAGCATTTCCAAGAAGCAGTTGGTGGGTTTGAACCACTGACCTCATGGTTAGCAGTCTAGTGCTGACTGTGTTAACTTTACAATTCAAGGATTGCTTTGATGGTATTTGTTGTTGTTAAGTGCTGTTGAATTGGTTCTGACTCAGCGACCTTGTACAGGGTTTCTCAGGAGTGGCTGGTGAATTTGAACCACCAACCTTGCAGTTCAAACTGACATTACAATATAATGACCCTAAAAGACTGATGACAGACCTTGGCATTTCTCATTAATAGTGGGATCTGAACCTAAGTAATCCACTAGAGATCCACTCTTTTAGAACTAGTGGTGAGCGTGTACTGAGAGTCAGGCAGCAGACTCATTCCATGGATTCTGTCTGTCCAATGTTGACTGGAGATCTAGTACCTGGTGGTGTTGATGTCTTGAAATGTACTTTTGACAACTAAGTCAGCTCAGTATAGAATTTAGCACTATAAGAGGTTAGTTTGATGGAATCTGATTTTTATGAATACCATATACTGAAGATTGTTTTATTTGCTCAAATTTAAGAGGAGATCTGCAAGTCATCAGCCCAAACTTAAAATTTTAAAAGAAAGGTACTGAATGTTCTTAAAGAGTTCTGAATATCCTAGCCAAGAATATTCATGAAGTTACCTCTAGGTTTAGGGCAAAAGAATAAATAATAAGCTAATTGTTGCTGTTGTTAAGCATTTTGTTAATCACACACACTACAAGAACCTTTTTCTTCTTACCCCCTTTACAAAGATACCAGGCAAAAGAATATTATGAGGCACTTCCTGATATGAAGCTGGTCATTGATCAAATTGAAGATGGCTTCTTTTCTCCCAAGCAGCCAGAAGTCTTCAAAGACATAATCAGCATGCTCTTTTATCATGACAGGTGAGTTCTTATCACAGTACTGGGCTCTTTGGGAACACAGGTGTTGTTTAGACCAAGTGTTCATCGAAGATTTCTGCTGCTCAAGGATCATTGCCTCATGCCCAATGCTTGCTCAGGAACTCTCACCGTTATTAGTTGCATGGGGCTTTTACAAAGTAAGTTGTGGTGGTAGCCAGGAGGAAAGATAATTGTCTTTACCCTCTCTTTGTCCATGTAGGCCTTGTATGCAATTTCATAGAGCTTTTTCCCAAATTCCAAAGGCACTGTTGTATCATCCTCTCTATGAAAAATGAGAAGGGGAGAAGACAGAAATGTAATATTTCATCATTATAAAAGGCTAATTTGTTTTTTTTTTTCAGGAGTCCTGGTATGGAGCTGTGGGTTAATGCTCCAGACTGCAAAGTCATTTGAACTGCAAGGTCGGTGGTTCAAGTTCACCAGCTGCTCCTTGGAAACCCTATACAGGCTCGCTGTGAGTCGGAACCAACTCCACGGCACTTAACAACAACAACAATAACCTGGAAGCTTACGGTAAATCTTTAACAAGGGATAATTGATAGTTGCAACCCATGATTGGTAAATGGACCGTCCAGGACAATAGCATCAATTAGGCATCCTTTCTCTTCTAGGACTTTTGCAGCATTGTTGCAAACTCCTGTTCCCAGAGCATAGCCCCAGAGACAGCCGGTTCTGATCAATAGTGACTCTGTATAGGATTTCTAAGGAGTGGCTGGTGAGCTTCAACCGCCAACCTTGTAGTTCAAACCAACTCTGCAGTCCAACACATTGACCCACAGCACCACGCCAGGACTAATAGAACCCCCTTTTGAGATACAACATTTGAGGAACAATAAGGAGGGAGGGAGAGCATTAGAAAGGACTATGGCTTGAAGTTTAGGCACCATGTTGCTGAAATTCTCTTCAAAGAATGTGACTCTCATTGTAGAGACAGAAAGTGGATTTTCTATTGTTGCGGTTATGATAAGTTGTTGTTAAGTTGACTACAACCCATGATGGCTGTATGTACAATAGAATGAAATTTACCTAGTCCTGCTTCCTCATCACAAACTAAAACCAAAATGAAACCCACTTCCCAACAAGTCGATTCTGTCTCATCAAGGTCCTATACAGGATTTCTGGGATTATACATCTTTATAAGCAGGAAGCCTTACTTTCTCCTGTGGAGAGGCTGGTGGGCTTGAACTATGAACCTTGTGGTTAGCAGTTCAATGTTTATCATACAGTGCCACTAGGGCTCCTCACCTTTACAATCACCAGCATATTTGAATGGATCCTTTTGACAGCTGTGCCAGTCCATCTCATGAAGAGTCTCCCACACCCTAGCTGGCTCAACTTCATCCAACATGATACCTACCTTTTTAAAGTATCCAAAGCAAGAAAGTCAGATGATATTCTATTATGATCCATAAGGTTTTCATTGGCAAACTTTTGGAAGTTTATCTCTAGGTCACTATTCCTAGTCTGTCTTAGTCTAGAAGCTTTCCTGTAAACCTATCCATTTACGGCTAGATTTCGCTGGAATTTGAAATAGCAGTGGTATAGCTTCCAACATCAAAGTGACAAGTGAGCCATCAAAGTACAACAAACTGGCAAACAAGTAGTGAGTATTTCCTGTTGTTCTTGTTGTTAAGTGCTGCTGAGTTTGTTCCGACTCATAGCCACCCTGTCTGAGGATTGGCTGGTTAATTTGAACCACCAACTTTGTGGTTCAAAGTGACCTTGTCCCACAGTACCACAATAGGACATCTGTTAGAAGAGATAAATTACTGGTAACATTCATTTTATTCTTGAAATTGAAAAAATAAGTCAGAAGTCTTGTTAATTTCTTTCTTTATGCTTCTGTGCTTTCAGTTTATTTTTACTGAGCATGTATTGTTATTGTTAAGAGCTGTAGAATGAACTTGACCTATATTCATGGAGGTAGTAGCTCAAAATACCAACAGAAAGGGAAGGAGTCTTCACATCAAGTATTAATGCTATCCACTCTATATACAGGGTAGATAGGGATGGCCAACTTAGACATTGATTATCTAAAATGAGGGGGTGATAAAGGCACAAAGTGACAGGCTTACAAGGTTGCAAGAGGGAGTTTAGTTTAAGTGTGTGGGGAAAGATAGAGTCCCCACTGAATAGTTTTCATCTTGTCTAGATGAATACAAGTGGAATGTAGGACCTTATCCAGAGAGGCAGTGACACCAGAGATGGAGGCAGAGATGAGGACGTGGAGAGAGGGAGCAGCTGAGGACTCTAGATTCATGGAAAGAGAGGGACTGGGTGCTGGAGGCCAAGAGGCAGGGTTGCAGAATGTGCTCTTTGGTGTTGTAAATTATTATATATGACTGAGGTTGTGTTTTATTTTTTTTTTTTTAAAGAGCTAAAATGATGATCTGCTGTGTAAACTCTCACTCAATTCACAATAAAAATTTAAAAAAGAAAAAAAAAGAGCTGCAGAGATGATTCTGACTCCCAGTGACCCTGTTCCTCCAAGGAGTGGTTGGTGAATTTTGAACTACTGACCTTGTGATTCAAACAGACTTTGTGGCCTAATGCTTATACTATAGTGCCATTTTTGTAATTAAAAATTAATATTTAAATGTTTGAAAAATGTACTTTATGAAATTATTTTTTTAAATCCAAAGAAAGAAGTTAAAAATGCAGTTTATATAAAGAACACCTACAAACTATTTTAAAATAAAAACCATTAATATTCTAATAGGAAATGAGTAAGAATCATGACTACACAATTTACAAAAGAGCAAATACAAATATGTATATATACATATATATACATAATTAATATATATATGAGATACTGTTTCAGTTTGCAAAGATTAAAGAAACACCAGTATGAAAATAATCAGATAACATATTTTTCTTGTCAGATTAACACATTTTCTTTAGACATAATTCTCAATACTGCCAAGAGTATGATGCCTTGGGCTTTCTCACACAATGTCAATATGCTTGACCATCCATTAAAGTACATTGCTGATATGATTGTAAATCCACTGAAACTTTCTGGAAAGCAGTTTGGAAATATGTGTAAGAGGTTTAAACATGTCCTTATCCTCTTTCAGAGTAATTCCACTTCTAGGAATCCATTATAAATATTCTGAAATATGGATAAATGTTTTGCCAAAGTTTTTATCAATATGTTCAGCAATTGAGAAATTTTAAGATATGATATCTCTATATGATGTCATCATATGCAAAAATAAAATAATATTTACCAAAGTATTTAATGACATGGGAAAATGAAAATGATGTGCTTCGTGTAAAAAAAGGGAGTACTGAAACCATTTTCTTTTCTTTTAAATTGGATGAAAATTTACGGAGCAGATCAATTTTCTATCCAACAATCCATATACATTTTTCCCATCTCATTGGCTGTAATCCATACAATCAAATATTTCTGTTTTTTTGAAGCTTTTTATTGTGAATTGAGTGACAGTATACAGTGCAGATCATGAATTTACATTCATCAAATCATACAGTTTCATCTCAATCATTACAATCCCCTCCTTGAAACAAAACTACCCTACTTCCACCCTGTAGTTCTTATTTTCATTATAGCATCCTGTCATCCCTTTTCATCTTGAATGGTTGACCATCCCATGGTAAGCGTTTTACTAGTGCTGTTGTCCCCACATATGTACCTATCTACTGCTTTGCTAAAATTGGATGATGAGGGTGAGTTGTATTCTAGACGTGTAAGTTCTGACCAGTAAGCCTGGTCCTTTTTTTTTTTAAGATAATTTTGAATATTGTTCTAAATTGTCTTCCACTCTATTCAGAACCTTCTATTATGATCCCTTTAGAGCAGAGCAGTTGGTAGTGATAACCTGGCACCCTCTAATTCTTCAGGTTGCAGAGTCATGGTAACTGATGTTCACGTGTTCTATTGGTCCATTAGACTAGTTGATTCCAAGCATATTCAATTTTCATCAGTCTTCTTCCTTCCACACATGGAGAGACCAATAGTTGTACCTTAGATGGCTCCTCATGAACTTTTAAGTCCCCAGTCACTACTCACCAAGGTAGGATGTAGAACACTGTCTTTGTGGACTATGTTATGTCACTTGACCATGGTGTCCCTTGAGAATCTGGTCCTGATAACCCATGTCCAGCAACCGTTTGTCTTAAGATGTTTGGTAATATCTAAGAAGTTTTGCTCATTTTGCCCTCTATATGCTCCACCACATTCATAAGTGTATTTGCACAATTTGTATAGTTATCCTCATATTTGTGGGTATATATCCACCCTTCCTCCCATCCCTTCAGCCATCTGTCTACGTTATTATCTCAGGGTTGTGTATATAACAGTATTTATCTCTATCCCCTTTAATTCTTACATTCTGCTCTGTGTCTTCACTTGTCTTCATTATTCCTCTGTTAACCTCTCTATTCTTGTATATTGCCCTCCCTGTCATTCGAGTTAACCTGTGTCTATGATCTAGAATACTCTCCTACCTCCTACCCTTGGTAACCATCACAAAAGTTTCTTTTAGCATGAAAACTGTTGTTGAGTTTTAACAATAGCAGGCTCATACAATATTTATATTTGCCCTTTAGTGGTCCTGGTGTAGTACTGTAGGATAAGTACTCAACCACAAGGTTGGTTTGAACCACAAGGATGACAGTTCAAATCCACAGCCACTCTACAGAAACCCTGTATAGGGTTGCTATGAGTCAGAACAAACTCGATGGCACTTAACAACAACAGCAATATAATATCCTCCAGGTTCATCCTTCATGTTAAGAGGTGTTTTGCAGATTCATCATTATTCTTCAACATTATGTGCTATTGCATTGTGTATGCAGTCAAGCATTTATTATCCCACTTACTTCCTGTGTTTTCTGTTTTCATTTTTTCTTTCCTAACCCTTCTGAACTTTTTTCTTGGACAAATACTGCCCTTTTGATCTCAAATGGTTGATTATTCTAAGATATGTATAGCTCACCAGTGTTGGGTCCCCCCACTACAGACCTATTTATTATTTGACTAAAAATTGAATTACGAGAATGAGTTCATTTAACATCATCTCAGCATGCAAACGAAACAAATAAAGATAGACAGACAGAAAAAGAGTAGTTGAAGAAGTGCATCAAAATGTTATTATAACAATTTTTATCTTTGGGATAATAGTAATTTTTAGTTTCTTTTCTTTATGATTAACTGTATCTTAAAAATTATTTTCAAGAAGTGGTAATGTTTTAAAATTTGATACAAAGAATATATATTTTATTCTTAAAAAACGAAAAGGTTTTACTTGTAAATGGTATATTGTGAGATCCAATTATCATTGCTCTTTCAATTTTAATTCATTTGCTCCAGGAAGTATGAGGAAAAAAATCACAAGCCTGTGGTGGTCACAGTTAGTGTTAATAATGTAGTAAGTACATCCGTGGAGCAAGCATGGTTGTGGCAGTGATAGTTATTTAGAGATCTGTCCATAGCAAAGAGAAATGGTAAGAGGTTTGAGATCATGGTGTTAACTGACCTTTCCACATAGATTTTTTAATGAAATTAAGGTGTTTTTTTGTTTTTTTTTTACTACACTTGTACCTTTAAAATATTGGGATTTTATAACTATGTAAAAGGGCGTTCTGGTAGCGTAGTGGTTACGAATCGGGCTGTGAACCGTAAGGTCAGTAGTTCGAAACTACCAGCTGTTCTGCGGGAGAAAGATGAGGCGTTCTGCACCTGTAAAGATCTACAGCCTCGGAAACCCTGTACAGGGTCGCTATGAGTCAGAACCGACTCCACGGCACACAGCCACCACCACCAAAATGGAGGTGGATAGTTGTTGACAAAATGTGATGGCAAGATTCAGTAGTAATGTTTTGTTGTTGTTAAGTGCCATCGAGTCAGTTCCAACTCATAGTGACCTTATATAAGGTTTCCGAGGAGGGACTAGTGGGTTGGAACCTCCAACATTGTGGTTCAAACTGACCTTATGATCCAGTGCATTATCCTGTAGTGTCACACCAGAACTCCTCAGGACTACAGTAGTAACATAGTTATCCTATTCCACAAAAAAGAAAATCAGTTAGTGGCAAAATATTAACTTTGTTAAGACAAACTAAGAATGACAGAACTGAAATGTCTTCAAAGATTATCTAGTCGGTTTGCTAACCTCAAGGTCAGCAATTCGAAACTACCAGCTATTCTGCTGGAGAAAGATGAGGCTTTCAGGAGGCTTTCTGCTTGTGTAAAGATTTACAGCCTTGGAAACCCTATACAGGGTCACTAGGCGTGAAACAGACTCCACAGCACACTACCATCTACCACCACCTTAAAGACAGCAATGTTACCAATTTCTTGAGAAATTCTGGGGTGATGGGTTAAGCATTGAACTGCTAATTGCAAGACTGTGTTGTAAATTATCCCTAATCCCTTTCTGCTATTCTTAAATACTAGAGAGACTGACTAAGTTTGCATCCCAACTCTACTGCTTACTTGGTAGCTGATTTTGGGCATTTTATCAATTTTCTCTGTCTCAGATTCATTATCTACAAAATGGGGATGATGATACTTTCAATCTCCTAGAAATGATTGATGACTACTTGCGTGCCTGTATGCAAAGTGATTATAGCAATGTCTGATATGTATAAAGTTTTATGCAAATACTTTTTGGATAAATAAAAATTTACTCCCTAATAACATTTGATTTTAAAAAATATATATATCTGAAGCTAAGCCAGTTAAGGAGTCCTAGTGTGGCACTGTGGGTTAATGTGCTAGACTGAGAAGTCAGTTTGAACCGCAAGGTTGGTGGTTCAAGCTCACCAGCCGCTCCTCAGAAACCCTATAAAGGGTTGTTATGGGTTGGAACCAATTCGATAGCACTTAAAAAACAACAACAATAAGCCAGTTAAATAAAATTCTCTGTACCTTCTTGAAATACAGATCAAATTATTCATGAATTTAAAACTTCAATGGATTCCTTATTGCTCTTATTATTGTTAAGTGCTGTGGAGTTGGTTCTTACTCATAGTAACCCTGTGGACAAAATTCCTGTATCTATGACTATCCATTCAATTAGCCCTTTATAGTCTGAACTTTTGTTGTTATGTGCCGTGGAGTTGGTTCCGACTCATAGCGACCCTACACAGGGTTTCCGAGGCTGTAAATCTTTACGGGAGCAGACCGCCTCATCTTTCTCCCGCGGAACCACTGGTAGTTTCAAACTACTGACCTTGCGGCTCGCAGCCTGATTCATAACCACTACGCTACCAGAACTCCTTATAGTCTGAACTTACATCGTTATTAATAATGCTCCTTTTTTGCTCTCAAATATGTCTGCTTTGGATGGCATATTATATGACCGCTGTATTTCTATGGCCTACAAGGTTAGTCTGACAACAATGACTATTCAACCTCAGCATCAACTCACCTTTTCTCTTTGTTGTGGACACTCTGGCCTTCTATTGTTGTTGCTGTTGTTTGGTGCTGTCGAGTTGGTTCTAACCCATAGCGATCCTTTATAGGGTTTCCAAGGAGCAGTTGGTAAGCTTGAGCCACCGAACTTGTGATTCAAACCAACGTTTCAGTCCAGTGCATTAGCCCAAAGCACCACATCAGGACTTTAAAGTATGATTAGGCCTCAGTACTTAACTTATAGTGAGGTGTGGGGAAAATAGGAAAGAAATAAGTATTGTGAAAGGTAGAAAAACTGAACTATCTCGATATGTTAGTTGTAATAAGAGCAGCAGGGTAATCACTTGCCCATAGCTCAGTAAGCATGAGATTTCAGATCTAACTCAAGCTGTCATGAATGTAAAAGATTATCAAAGGTGGTGGGGATAGCTTACATTATAGAAGTCATAGTCATAAAGGCAGCATGTTGTACTCAAACTTATATTCACAGTGATGGTGGCACTCCATTCATTCACAGAAGAGACTCATTGCATGAATCTAGCCTGTTGGGGAAGGAAGTTATCAAGAACTATAAATAATATGTGCTCAAGGCCAATCTTCAGTCTTTATGGGGAATGAGCTTTCCAGGCAGGTATGAAAGGCAGAAGTCTATGCCATGGGTCTTAAGTGGAGTGGAGAGAAGATATTCAGCATCCTGAGAACCAAGAATAGAGTTGGTAACTAGAACTTAACACCCTAGACAACAAAATCTAATTTCAAGAACCACTGTTAATAAAATATAAATTAAAAATAAATATAGTGACTCCACAATGTCTCAGATACAACAGGCATTTCAACTTACATTAAAAAGCAAGACAGATTGGCTTGTGACCAAAATACAGAATCAGAAAACATACCAGAAATGTTATCAGGACTACCTGCTTAGGAATTAAAAATAATACTTAGGTGCCTTCAGTGGATTGAGAGAATGATCAAGAAAGCTGTAAATGAAAGCAAGGAGAACATGGGAAAAACTTTAGAAGAATTCAAGAAGACAAGACAAAAACAAACTGACACAAATGAATGTAAGATTAGAAACCATACAAAAATAGCAAATAGAAACCAAGAAGATTAATACTAAGAGTAATACTAAGACTGAAGAGGAAGACAAGTAGAATTGAATCAATGGAAGACCAAATTGGTGAGCTTGAAGACAAATCTCTTAATATTCATCTGCTAGAGGAACAATCAGTAAAAATAACAAGAAAATCTGAACAAAGTCTAAGAATTATGTGGAATACCATCAAGAGGAATAAGACAACTGGAATTACAGAACAGGAAAAGACAAAATACAACAGAAAAAATTGTTGAAGAGCTATTGGAAGAAATCTACCCTAACATAATGGAAGATGAGA
>NW_006408554.1:924313-929125 GCF_000296735.1 Chrysochloris asiatica | reverse complement strand
AAAAAACTAAAACAGTTCTTTTTAAAAGATAAAATAATGAAATATAAGGTTTCTGATGCACACAATTCCTCAGTCTGGAGTAGATCTGGAACCATAGACAGAACTGGAACATAGATACTACTGAAGGAAACTGGTTATGAAAAAGTTAAGGAAATAATACAGGGGCTGGAACTAAGGAGAACAGGAAGAGGGGACACCGTCCCAGAAGGTCCTGATATAAAGGACATTGTGTAACAGTGACTTTCCCTCACCTCAAGTTAGAAGTTTACAACCTGTAGAAACTCAGCCACGGAAAGTGAAATGCTTTTAATCCTCTATTCCTTTGCTTTATTATTTAAATAAAAAATCTTTTGCTATGAACACAAAGCAGAAAAGCCAAGTCTTTCCCTCAGGATCATCATAAACATCATAATCGTTTTAAAGCACAGTATTAGGAGATAGGATAAAATAAACAGTGTTCTCTGAACAGATGTTTTTTGCTACTCTGCCTGGGAACAGCTGATATATGTGAAGGTCTAGTCTAAGACCCAATTCAACAATAATATTTTAGTTGGCCAAACAAACACTCTTGGGATTTACACCTAACATTTGCCCTTAACTCTGACTGAATGCCAAATTTTAGGAGAAAAAAAAAAAACACAGAAAGAAACCTAATGTAATTTCCTAGTTCTTAACAATGTTGAAAAGTTTGCAACGACCCTCCTTCCAAACAAACAAACAAATGAATTAATTAGAAACATTGCCATTGAGCCATTTCTATGACAGCAACCCTACAGGACAGTGTAGAATTTCCCCATTGGATTTCCAATATTGTAATATTTCTCCCACAGAATTTGAATAGCCAGTGTTTTGGATAGCAGCCAAATGCTTAACCCCGGCTCCACCAGCACTCCTTTTGAAAGGCTTACAAGGAAACGAATCCAAGATCCACTAAAACTTTCCCATCTTGTAATCGAATGTCTGTAGGTTGATAAAATCAGACATTAGATAATAATCAATGTAAATTATTTTATAAACAATTGTCAAATCTTTCCGTTTTTATCACTGATCCGTTTTATGATAGATAGCTGAGCTAAAACAACAACTCACATATCTTCCCTCATAAACCCTTCATCTGTTTTCAACAATATTCAAGATAAATTGACCAAACTAGAATTTAAGAACATTAAACCATTCGTAATGAACCCTAGTAGCGTATTGGTTTCGAGTTGGGCCGCTCCTCAGGAGAAAGATGAGGCTTTCCGATGCCATGAACATTTACTGCTTCAGAAATTTCATACAGACTCAATGGCACACCACTACTACAAAATTATTTATAGGATCTTGGTGACACAGTGGTTATGCACTCAGTTAAGCACTCAACTGCTCATTGAAAGGTTGGTGGCTTAAACCAATCAGTAATGCCATGAAAAAACCTGCGGTAGTCAGCTTCCATAAAGATTTACAGCCTTGGAAACCCTCCAAGGAAGTTCTACTCTGTCCTATAGATGCCTCTGACTCTGCGTTGACTTGACAGCATCAGGTTTGGTGTTTTAGTTTTAAAACCATTCATTACTTCCCTTTGTGGTGATGGTGGCTATGTGCCATGGAGTCAAATCCAACTCAGCAACCTTGTATAGGGTTTCCAAGCAGTAGAGTCACTGAATTTCTCATTCCTTGGGGTTCCATTCAGTACCATGCTTTCCAGGTCATACCTTCTACTTGATTTTTCTCTCTGAAAACTTTTTTATTTCCAGGACTTATCTGGGAGATCATCTGCAACAACCATATGTTACATTTCTAGTCAATTCAGAAATGAGAAATTACTTCCTGGGTGGGTCTATTCAAGAAGCAACATTAATTTTACTTACTTCCATAAGCAAATAAGGAGCTCTGGTAGCGTAGTGGTTACGAATTGGGCTGCGAACCTTAAGGTCAGTGGTTCGAAACTGTCAGCTGCTCCGCGGAAGAAATGAGGCTTTCTACTCCCGTAAAGATTTACACCCTCGGAAACCCTGTACAGGGTCACTATGGGTCGGAACCGACTCGACGGCACTTGACAACAGCAACAACATAAGCAAATATGACATTAAAAGTTAACCCTTAAAAAAAAAAAAAAAAACTAAAAATAAGCTCAATGTAAATTATTTTTGAATTGCTCATTGACTGGTATTATACCTCACTTCTTTGTTGTTGTTGTTACTTGGTGTCCTAGATTCAGTTCTGACTGTTAGCGATGGTGTGTCTCATAGAACGAAACATTGGCCTGTTCTGCACCATCTTTACAATTGTTATGCTTAAGCCCCTTGTTGCTGTCACTGTGTCAATAAATCTTGTTAGGGGTCTCCACTTTTCCAAGCATGATGTCCTTTTCCAAACATTGATCCCTACTTACAAAATATTAGAAATGAAGTCTTGCCATTCTAGCTTCTAAGGTGCATTCTGGTGGTACTTCTTCCAAGATTAGACTAGCTTTTACTTTGGGCAAAGGTACTTTCAATGTGTTTTTCAACACCATAATTCAAATGCATCAGTTCTTCTGTGGCCTTCCATAATCGTTCAAATTCCATGTGCATATGAAGCAACTAAGGAGCCCAGGTAGAGGCATGGATTATGTTTAGCTGCTAACCACAAGGTCAACAGCTGAGTCCACCAGAGGTTCCATGGTAGATAAATGAGGCTTTCTAGTCACATAAAGATTTACAGCCTTGGAAACCCTGTACGGGGTCACTTTGAGTCAGAAATGACTTAATGGTACATCACCACCACCACCACCATGAAGCAATTGAAAATATCATGGTTTGGGCCAGGTGTACCTTAGTGTTCAAAGTGACATTTTTGCTCTTTAACACTTTAAAGAAGTCTTTTACAGCAGATTTGTCCCATGTAATAAGTCTTTTGATTTCTTGACTAATGCTTCCATGAGCGTTGCTTGTGTATCCAAGAAAATGAAGTCTTTGACAAGTTCAATCTTTTCTCCGTTTATCGTGATGCTATTTGTTGGTTCTGTTGTGAAGATTTTGATTTTCCTTACATCGAGCTACATTCTATACTGAAGGCAGTAGTCTTTGATCTTCACCATTATTTAAGTCCTCATCAGTTCCAGCAAGCAAGATTGTGGCAGGTTGTTAATGAGTCTTCATCTACTCCTGATGCTATGTACTTCCTTGTATAATCCATTTTCTTGAATTATTTGTTCAACATATACATTGAATAAGTATGGTGAAAGGATACAACCCTGGCTTACACCATTCCTGATTTTAAAGCATTCAATATCCCCTTGTTCTGTTCTAACAAGAGCCCTTTGGTCTGTGTACAGGCTCCTTATGAGCATAAATAAGTGTTCTGGAATACCCATACTTTTCAATGTTATCCATAGTTTGTTATGATCCACACAGTCAAATGCTATCACATAGTTAGTAAAGAAGCACAAGTAAAAATTCTTTCTGGTATTGTCTGCTTTCAGCCAAGATCTAGCTGATGTCAGCAATGATATCCTTTGTTCCAAGTTTTCTTCTGAATCCTCTTTGAATTTCTAGCAGCTCTCTGTAGATGTACTGTTACAATGATTTTTGAATTATCTGCAGCAACATTTTAATTGCATGTGATAAAATGATTATTGGTTCATGATTTCCACATTCCATGGGGTCATCTTTCTTTAGAATGGGAAAAATTGGATCTTTTCTAATTGATTGGTTAGGTAAGTTATCTTCAAAATTTCTGCTATACACTAGTAATTGCCTTGAACATTGCATGAGTTTGTTGGAACATTTCAATTGATTTCCTAAAAATGTCTGGAAACTTGGTTTTTGCTTATGCCTTCATTGCATATCATTGGTTTTTGATAGTATGGTACCTCTTGAAATGGTTGAACATCCACCAATCCTTTTCAGTACTGTAAGTCTGTGTATTCCTTCTATCTTCTTCTTTTTTAATGTTTTTATTGTGAATTGAGTGAAAGTTTACAGGGCAGATCATCAGTTTTACATTCAACGACTCATACACTTTGTTTCATTACAGTGATTATAATCCTCTCATGTACCATCAGCTAACAGTAGTTCTCTCTGTTCATTTTCTCTCTCTCTCTTTTTTTTAAACACTCAGGCATATATAATAATTTACACCACCAAAGAACACATTCTGCAACCCTGCCTCCAGCTCTCAATCCCTCTCTTCCCATGAATCTAGAGTCCTCAGCTGCTCCCTCTCTCTATGTCTCTGGTGTCCTTGCTCTGCATAAAATCCCGCATTCCACTTGCGATCTTCTCCTTTGATGGTCTTAGGGTCATTTGTTTCTGGACTGTTAGATTAACTACTCCCCAATTTTGGTTACAAAGCTTCTACCTTTACTATTGTGACAGTCACAATTAGTCATGTAACAATTATTCACTCTTGAGTCATAAGAACCTTATCCCCATCTCTTTTCACCAGACCCATCTAGACAAGATGAAAACTATTCAGTGGGAACTCTATCTTCCCTACACACTCTTAAACTAAACTTCCTCTTGAAACCTTTATTGCCCCCTCATTTTAGGTAGCCAGTGTCTAATTTGCCCGTCCCTATCTACCTTGTGTACAGAGGGGATACCATTGATACTTGATGTGAAGACTCCTTTTCTCTCTGTTGGTATTTTGAGCTACTACCTCCATGTGTATTGGTCAAGTTCATCAAATTGTAGCAATTTACCCTTGTTTTCTTTATCAAAAATTTTGTTTGTTTGTTTTTCTATCTTCCTATAGTTGAGTTCTGATCATCAAACCATCGAGGCTAGGTCAAATGGCCTTTCATCTTCTTTTGATGCTTCTTGCATCATTCAATACTTTGCCCCATAG
>NW_006408554.1:914025-923684 GCF_000296735.1 Chrysochloris asiatica | reverse complement strand
TATCTGTAATAAGTGTTATTGATCTTACAAAATTCTGTCATGTGATTTCCAGCAACATTTCTATCATCAGGGCCATATTTTCTAGCTACTGATCCTTCCTCTTTGTTTCAACTTTCACATTCCAATCACTAGTAACTATTAATGCATCTTGATTGCTTATTTGATCAATTTCAGACTTAACAAGTTGGTAGAAATCTTTAATTTCATAATGGTTGACTTTAGTGGTTGGTATGTAAATTTGAATAATAGTGGTATTCATTGATCTTCCTTGTAGGCTTATAGATATTATTCTATAACAGACAGCATTGTACTGTAAGATAAATCTTGAAAAGCTCTTTTTTAATGAATGCAATGCCATTCCTATTTAGTTTGTCATTCCAGCATAGTAAACCATATGATTGTCTAGTTCAAATTGGCCAATATCAGTTTATTTCAGCTCACTAATGCCTAGGATATCTATCTATGCATTCAATTTCATTTTTAACAATTCTAATTTTCCTAGTCTCGTACTTCATACATTCCACATTCTGATCACTGGTGGTTGCTTTCAGATGTGTCTTCTTATTTTGAGTTGTTCCCTATTAGCAAATGAAAGTCCCCAAATTGTAATCCATCCACATCAATAAAGTCAACTCTACTTAGAGGAGATAGCTCTTCCCCAGTTGTATTTTGATTGCCTTCCAACCTAGGGGCTCATCTTTGGGCACTATGCCTTACAATTCTAGTATGTGAATAATTCAGAATTAAATTTTTAATTATATTAAACATTTTGCTAATCCTCATATATTTGAGGAAAGTATTTGTCAGGTGGAGAACTCCTCAATTTGTTTAGTTGGTGTTGGAACAGAAAAAAGTAACTTCTTCCCCAGTCACTTTCAGAACGCAGTTTAAGAAGATGGTATAATGAAAAAGGTAAAACAATCAAAATTAAAGAAAAAAGAAAAATGATGAAAAAAAGGTTTAAAGTGTCAGTAATAGTACAAATTTAATTTTAAACCAAATGTAGGCTATTCTTCTCTTAATAAAGGCCTTTCATTGTCTAGGTGGTACAAATGGCTTGTACACAACTGCTAATCTAAACTCTGGGAGTTCAAACCCACCCACTGGCATTGTGGAAGATAGGCCTGATAATCTTCTGTTAATATTAAACCAAAACAACGCTATGTAGCAGTTCTACTCTGTAACATTTGGGGGTTGCCATCAGTTGGAATTGACTTGATAGCGAGTAACAACAAAATTTCTTTAGGGTTTTTTGAAGAATTATATTATCTATAGCGTAGTGGTTACGAATCGGGCTGCGAACCGCAAGGTCAGCAGTTCGAAACTACCAGCTGCTCCGTGGGAGAAAGATGAAGCTTTCTGCTCCCATAAAGATTTACAGCCTCAGAAACCCTGTTCAGGGTCCCTATGGGTCAGAACCGACTCAACAGCACTTAACAACAACAACAACATCTAGTAATTAAAGCATGAAAGTTTGTTTGATTTTTAAATAGGGAAACATTTATTGATCAACAGTGTATTGTCTCATAGTAACTTATTCCAATAGCCACTGAGTTACATTTTTTTAGAAAAGTCAATGTGATGTATATAACTAAAACAACAGATAAAAAATGAACAACAAATCAAACTCACTAGTTAATTAATTTGACATATACAAATAATTGTGGTAGACTTGATTATGTTGATAAATTATTAGCAAATTTTGGAGGTAAACTTAGTTGCATAGATCCTTATGGGTGACGTTTTGTTTTTTGTTTTTTGTTTTTAACACTAATCTCATTACTTAGAGATTCTATCAAATATAATGATCTTTGATCCTTTAAAGGAATTAAAAAGAAAATCTTATATTTCATTTAGAGTACCTTGTAAATTTTAAATGTTTTTCCTTAATATTTTATTTCTGAACTCTAGGATAATGAATCTCATGATGAAATATCTCATGATCTTTGTAATATTGATTAGAAGGACTCCTGGTATAGCACTATAGGATCAACACTGGACTGGGAACCCCAAGGTCAGCAGTTCAAATCCACCAGTTGCTTCTCAGAAACGCTACACAGAGTCACTATGAGTTGGAACCAACTCAATGGTACTTAACAACAACAACATTGATCATAAAACTTTATAGAACTTAAGATCTTATTTATATTTCTTGAAAGTTGGTAAAAATTATTTGTCCAATAGATGATTTCCCTTTGACCAATAGTTTTGTGTCAAGGACAGCCAAAATACTATGACTTTGTCATTGCATTCATGTGTCTGTGATCAGAAGCAAAGGGGCCAGTTGGGAAATGTAGTTTTCCAATAGCAGAGATTTAGGACTAGCAATGTGTAGAGTTCAAAAGATGGTTTGGAATGAATTAGCAAGCAAGAATTATCCTTACCTCAAGTGTATCAAGACAGTCTCTGTTTTTGAGTTTTAATAAGAGCTTCTTGTTGTTGTTGTAATAAGAGCTAGACATTTCAAATGTTTTCCAGTTATTTCTGATCCAGCAAAGGATATTCAGAAAAATTACTGGACTTGGAGTCAAAAGCACTTGGCTGTAATCCCAATTTCAAATTCATTAGTTTATTTAATCTTTAACAAATTAATTTACTTTTCTCAAAAACTTAGGATACTGGAGTGTAAATTTAGAAAAAGAGTTAGTATCTTAAAGGGTGATTTTTAGAATAGTTTTGGTAAATAGGTCAACAAATACTGTTGTAATTGTGTTGTTACTGAACATTTACTTTTGCTATCTCCAACTCCTAGTGACCCTGTATAACAGAGTAGAACTGCCCCATTAGGGTTTCTAAGCTGTAAGTTTTATGGAGCAGATCGCCAGGTCTTTATCCCATAGAGCACTGGGTGGGTTTGAACCACCAACCTTCATTTTAGCAGCTGTGCATTTAACTTTTGCAGTACTAGGGATCCTGAGCAAATATTGTTTTTGTTAAGTGCCTTCAAGTACATTCCAACTTATAGCATCCCTGTATAGGATTTCCAAGGAGTGGCACTATAATGGGTTTGAACAACCAACCTTGTGTTTAGCAGTCTGTGCGTATCCAACATTGCCACACCAGGATTCCAAATATATTACAGTTCAATCTTAGTTCAATGCTTAATTGACATAATTAAAATATCCAGTAAAATTGACAATAGGCAATCTCATTTTTCTCTCTACTATGCTTCTGGTGTGGTGCTGTAAGATAATAGTAACTGGACTGCAAGGTCAGTTTGAACCACAAGATGTTTATGTATGTATGTTGTTGTTGTTAAGTGCCATTGAGTGGGTTCCGACTCACTGTGACCCCTGTATAGGGTTTCCAAGGAGCAGCTGATGAGTTTGAACCGTCAACCTTGTGGTTCAAACTGACCATGCGGTCCATTGCCACAAGACTTTCCCATTTTTATTGAGTAAGGAGAACTTTCTGGTTTTGAGTGATAGCCTTGTCACTGTTCTATAACTCCCTAAGAGTTATTTAACCTCCTTGACTTTTAGTTTTGTCACTGTAACATGGCAATGACAATAGTCCGTCTCCAGGATTGTTGTGAAGATCAGATAATAAACTGAAAATAAAGCTCATAGCACCAGGTCTGTTACATTGTAAACACTCAATAACATTTATCTACTGATACTGCCAAATATATATATGGTGTGGTGCTGTGGGTTCATGAGTTGCAAAGTCGGTTTGAACCACGAGGTCGGCAGTTCAAGTCCACCAGCTGCTCCTTAGAAACTCTATGCAGGGTTACTATTCACTATGGGTTAGAATTGACTCTATGGCACTTAACAACAATTATATATATACATATACACATATATATATATATATTGTACACGATTTTATTCTTAATATTCTATACATTTTTCCTTCATCATTTTTCCTTCTGTTTTTCATTCTGTTCAGGTATTTTTCAGTTTCTGTTTTTAGGTGTCCCATCTTGGTCCTAAAGGAGTTCTGGTAGTATAATGGTCATGAGCTGGGATGCTAACCTGAAAGTCAGCAGTTCAAAATTACCAGCTGTTCTGCGGGAGAAAGATGAGGTTTTCTGTTCCCATAAAGATTTATAACCTTGGAAACCCTATGTAGGGTCCCTATGAGTCACAACCGACTCCACGGCACACACCACCACCACCACCACCACCATCTTGGTCCTAGGCTTGTTCTCTAGGATTCACTCAACTTCAGATCTTCATTTGTTCATTCATTTTCTGAATGGGATGCTTTGCTATTTGTTTTTATTATTATGGAATCCTGGTGTGTGCTGTAGGATAAGCACTTGACTGCAAGGTTGATTTGAACCACAAGGTTGATGGTTCAGACTCACCAGTTGCTCCTTGAAAACTATATACAGGGTCACTATAAGTCGGAACTTACTCGAGAGCAGCTAACAACAAGAGCAACATTATTACTGTGCACTTCTGGTGTGGCGCTGTAGGATCAGCACTGGACTGTGAATCACAAGGTAGGCAGTTCAAACCCACCAGCTGCCATGAGTTGGAATGACTCAATGGTACTATAAAATAACAACAAAAACAATTATTACTATACAAGCAATGTCATGAATAAAAGGACTAAGAATATATAATATCTGTTATCAAAAACATTGCCATCTGATAAGGGAGATAAGACATACTATGCAAGTAGCTCACATGAATAGCTCTCATAATATTTTCTTTTCTTATCTTTATAAATTCCTCTGTCATTTTTCATATCTGTAATTCCACTATCCCAGCTGCTATCAAATTTTATTAAACTTTACTTTTACCTGTGATTTAGATTTACTCACTTATTCTTACTCTTATAATACTAGGCTGTTGTTGTTAAGTACGTCAAGTGGGCTGTGATGCATAGTAAAGGATTTCCAAGGAATAGTTGGTGGGTTTGAACAGACAACCTTGTGGTTAGCAGTCCAGTGCTTATCTTGTAGCACCACACCAGCACACCTAATACTAGGCTATTTTTGTTAAGTGCCTTGGAGTCAGTTCCGATTCATAGTGACTCTGTATAGGGTTTCCGAGAAGCAGCTGGTGAGCTTGAACTACAGACTTTGCAGTTCAAACCAGTCTTGTAGTTCAGCGCATTAACCCACAGTGCCACACCAGGACTCCAGTACTAGAGTTGTGCAATTCCATGTCTGTGTTATTGCGACAGTATCCAGATTCAACTTTGTGTCAGTAGTTTCTTTTACTGCCAATCTATTTTGATTTTAGACCAGATTTCCTAAAACATAATTTCTCTCATGTGGTCATTTAGCCCTAGAATATACATGTGGCTCACTACTGCCCAGCACATCATGTCTAATCTCTTTGTTCATTTTTTTCTCTTTTAGTTTCTTAAGAATCAAGCCTTAATTATTGCTCCCTTCTTCTCTCTATCCTTCCTAACTTAAGCCTTTTGATGTAGTCTCTACATTTTTCTCTGAGCTCCTCTTTCAGCTCCCACTATAGGATTTGTCATTCCTATCTTTGTTCATGCTACTTTATGGCCATGTACTTTCTCTGCCAAAAGAACCAACAGATCTGTGTTGGAAGCAGTACAGCCAGAGTGCTCCTGGGAGGCCAGGATGGCCAAACTTTGTTTCTCATACTTTGGATATATTGTCAGAAGCATCCAGTCACTGGAGAAGGATATCATGTTTGGTGAGGTGGAAGGTCAGAGAAAAAGAGGAAGACTCCCAACTAGATGGATTGGCCAAGTGGCAGCATGAATTGACTCAAGAGTGGCAACAGTTGTGAGGTTAGCCCAGGATTGGGCAATATTTTGTTCTGCTGTTCATAAGGTCACTATGAGTCGGCACTGACTTGATGGCACCTAACAACAACAACTTTCTCTTTAATCCCAATTCAAATTATATTCATCTTGTAAGGCCAAATGGAACCTTGGTGGCACAGTGTTTAAGTGCTGAGCTGCTAACTAGAAGGTTGGTGGTTAGAACTCCCTAGTTGCTCTGTGGTAAAATGATGTGCAGTTTGATTCTGTAAAGACTGTTGCTGTTGTTGTTAAGTACCGTGGAATCGGTTCTGACTCATATTGGAAACACCATGAAGCAGTCGTGTGCTATCCTATAGGGTTGCTCTAAATTGGAATTCAACTCAACAGCAAAGTTTTGTTTTGTGTTTTTAGCATCAAGATCTCTGAAAACTTTAAACTACTTACATTGTCATTCATTTCATTCCCCTCTGAATTTTCATTTATAACCTATCCATTTGTTCCCATGTATTACTCATTATTATATTTCCTTTGATCCTCTGGACTACAATGTATACTTCATACATACAATGTACATACAAACCTGCAATAAAAGTCTTGACTAACTCATAAATATGCTTTGCCTCTGTTCTCAGTATAAAGTACCCCAGACATTTCCAAGGATAACTTCAGACTTTTGTACTGTGGCACTTGTGTTATTTTAAACTTTTTAGTATTCTGTTCCCAAAATATAATACTTTAGCGGGAAATGACCTACAGTATCTGTGTGTATAGCTTATGAGTCAGGAAAGATATGAGGTAATTTCCCAGTGGAGGGAGAACAGGACTAAATATCCCAGTCTGGGATTTAATTAGTAAATAAAAGAGAGAAAGAAGGTGATAAAAACAACCACATTTTTATACATGATACCTTCTTTCCAGTGTGTAAGAAATTGCACAGAAAATGATATGCATACTCTTAACTAGTTGGACACTTCTAAGTGTTGATTCTATATTTTATAATTTTCTTAAGTGAACAATTTTATTTATTATTACTGTTGTTAAATGCTTCATTGAGATCCTGTGTAGGGTTTAATGCCATGAATCACTGTTGTTAAGTGCCTTATGGAGATCCTGTATAGGGTTTCCAAGGAGCAGCTGGTGTGTTTGAACCACTAACCTAGTGATTAACAGTCCAGTGCTGATTCTGCTGTTGCACACCAGGACGTATAAGCGTAGGCAATGAAGAAAAAGATGATCAGGAAATCCCTTACCACCTTTAGATTTATGTAAGTCAACAGGGAATTTCCCATTTAGATTGAGGGAGAGAATTAACAAGTTAGCTATGAATTGCTCTGGTAATCAATGTACATCATGAAAATCACCTGAATTGAGAGTCTTGGTAAAATCTAAGAGCCTTAGCATTTCAACAGTGACTTTCTCCTATATAACCTTTGTTTCTCAGCTAAAAGTAAAAGTGCTTTTGGTTTTCTTTCTTTGATTTATTTTCAGGATTTTCATTAGAAATACAGTGTACTACCTCTTTTATTATTAACTGTCTAGTTAGAGAATTAAAGAAACATTATTTTAGACCTTTAAAAAAAAAAAAGATTTTTAAACATAAGATGCCATGATTCAGTAAATACATTATTCAGTAAATTGGCATAAACAGCACAAGCAGTGCTTGATAGTTCCAATTCACTCAGAAGTGCTTCAGAAGAAAGGCCTGGAAGTCTGCTTCTGAAATCTCAGCCATGAAAATTCCTATGGAGCACCCTCTGTTCTACTATGACACACTTAGGGTCACTCACTATGAGTCAGGATCAACTAAATAGCAATTTTGAGTTTGTTTGTTTGCTTTTAATGAAGCAGAAATATAATTAGTTTAATATATTGTTGTTGTTAAGTGCCTTCAAATCAGTCCAGACTCATAGTGACTCTCTATAGAGTTTCTGATGAGCAGCTGGTGAGCTTGAACCGCTGACCCTATAGTCCAAACTGACTTTGCAGTCCAGCACATTAGCCCTCAGAGCCACACCAGGACTCCAGTTTAATATAGTGTTGTTGTTAAGTGCCGTCGAGTCGGTTCCGACCCAGTAAAATTCTGAGAGCATTTATTTTATAATCCACCACTGTATGTATATGATGTGTATATGTGAGTTGGTTAGAATGTATTAAAGCTTCTGCCATTGAGTTGATTCTGACTCATATTAACCCTCTAAGGATAGAGGAGAATGACTCCATCAGATTTCCAAAGCTGTGAATATTTACCAGAGCAGACAGCCTCATCTTTTTCCTGGTGAGTG
The DNA here is from genome assembly GCF_000296735.1 of Chrysochloris asiatica. Classification (NCBI taxonomy): domain Eukaryota; kingdom Metazoa; phylum Chordata; class Mammalia; order Afrosoricida; family Chrysochloridae; genus Chrysochloris; species Chrysochloris asiatica. Next base: position 915,702 of record NW_006408554.1, on the reverse strand, counting down.
CTGGTGCATTTGAATTGCCAAACGTTCCAGTAGGAACCCAAGGCTTAACCCACTATGACAACAGGGCTACAAAATAAGGTAGCTTTTGGCATGAGTTTGGCCAAGTGGCAGCATCGATGGACTCAAGTGTGGCAACAGTAGTGAGGCTGGCCCAGGATCGGGCAGTGTTTTGTTCTGCTGTGCATAAAGTCACTATAGGTCGGTTCCGACTCGAGGGCACCTAACAACAACAACAACAAAGATGAACTGTCTGTCTGAACTAAGTATCCTGACCTTTTGTAAGTATCAAGAACTCTTCAAACTACTTCCTTAAAGGTCATGTAAGATTCCTTGCATCTTTTGCACTTGTTTCAAATTATGAATAGTTATTGTTACTGACCAGGCTTGGCCTTTCCTGTGTACCCTTAAGGGTCACTTAGATTAATCTTGTTACCCCCAAATCACAAAATGAAATCTCTTAGTATGAATTCTTTTCTGTGGTTACCCAAACTCTGGAAACGGAAATTAAAAACGGAATAGTCCTATCCACTGTAACACAGTGTTCTTGGTCTTCTGAATCATTTTTGCCAGTTTTATCCCCAAATGCCTGAAAACAAAATGACCATTCATTTTTCAATTTTTATAAAATTTCAAACTTATTATGTGGAATGCTTGTATAACAAATGTATTAGTTACATATTTATTCATAAGATAATTTTTCCCAACCCCACCAGCTCAAAGGAGAATTATTTGAAAATGTGATGATTTTCTTTCATTGTTTGTTATAAGATCTTAGAGCTCAGAACCATATTGAACTTCTGAGGGGTCTTTATTGCTCCATATGAATCTGAGGCTCCATCTAGTATCCTTTATCTTGAATAAATTCCTTTAGTATTGCTTAATGTGCAGATCTGCTGGTGTTAGATTTTTCTCACCTTTCTTTTATCTGCATGAGTCTTCATTTCACTCTTAGTTTTAAAGGATGTTTTTATTATAGAATTCTGCTTAGATCATTTTTTTTTTCAAGCATTTAAAATATATCATTCCATTGTCTTTCAGTTTTTATGATTTCTGATCATAAGTTAGCATCATTGTGTTTCTTTTCCCCTTTAAGAAATACTGTATTTGTCTATTTGGCTACTTTTAAGATTTTTCTGTATCTTATTTTTTTCAACAATTTATGTTTTGAGCATGTATGGTTCCTTTTGTACTTATCTTCCTAGGGATACTATGAATTTGGAGTTCTTTGAGCTTACATTCTCAGCACCTTATTGCTCTGAATAATCAGTTGGAAGTTGACAATAAAAAAGAAAGCTTCCCAGAATTAGCCACAAACTATAACTTCTTATAACACCACTGATAAGTTATAAATCAATGAAAATAATAGTAATGTGTATGAGTTTTAATTAGGCACAACTATGTTTTGTTGTTAGGTGCCAGCTTGTTGTTGTTGTTAGGTGCCATCAAGTTGGTACTGAGTCATAGAGACCCTATGCACAACAGAACAAAGCACAGCCCAGTCCTGGTCCAAACGTCACTATTGTTGCCATGCTTAATCCTACTGATGCTGCCATTTTGCTGATCTTCTTCTTTTTTTTCTTCTTTTTCTCTGACCCTCAGCCTTACCAAACATGGGATCCTTCTCCAGCGACTGGTCCTTCCTGACAATATGTCCGAAGTATGAGAGACGAAGTTTGG
>NW_006408554.1:909864-913321 GCF_000296735.1 Chrysochloris asiatica | reverse complement strand
TTAAGTGTTCAGGAATACTCATACTTCACAATGTTGTCTAGTTAGTTCCTATTCATAATGACTTTATGCACAACAAAAGAAAACACTGGCTGGTCTTGCACTATCCTCACAACTGTTGTTATATTTGAGCCTTTTGTTGCTGCCACTGTGTTAAGTCCACCTTGTTCGAGGTCTTCCTCTTTTTCATTGACACTCCACTTTTCCAAGCATGATGTCTTTCTCCAGGTACTGATCCCTGCTGACAATATGTCCAAAATATATGTGATGAAGTCTCACTATTCTCACTTTGAAGGAGCATGTTGGTGGTACTTTCTCCAAGAAAGATTTGATTGTTGTGGGAATCCATGATATTTACAATATTTGTCTCCAGTACCATAATTGAAATGCATTAATTCTTTTAAGTAGTGTGGAGTCGGTTCCGACTCATAGTGACCCTACACAGGATTTCCGAGGCTATAAATCTTACGGAAACAGAAAGCCTCATCTTTCTCCTGTGGAACAGCTGGTAGTTTTGAACTGCTAACTTGAGGTTAGCAGCCCGATTCATAACCAATATGCTACCAGAGCTCTTTCTATGGTCTTGTTTAAACATTGTCCAATTTTCACATGCATATGAGGTAAATAAAAGTACCATGTCTTGACTCAGGCACACCTTAATCTTCAAACTGAAATCTTTGCTCTTTGAACACTTTAAAGAGGTCTTTTGCAGAAGATTGGCCTAATGCAATATGTCATTTGACTTCTTGATTGCTGCTTCCGTTAGCATTATGGATCCAAGCAAAATGAAGTCTCTGACAACTTCAGTCTTTTCTACAATTATCATGATGGTATTTATTGGTCCATATATGAGGTTTTTTTCTTTATTTATATTGAGGTACTATCGATGCTGAAGACTGTAGTCTTAGATCTTCATCAGTAAGTGTTTCAAAATTTCTTCACTTCCAGCAAACATGGTTGAGACATCTACATATCACAGCTTTGTTAATGAGTTTCTCGCCAATCCTGATGCCATGCCCTTCCTCATACAATCTAGTTTCTTGAATTATTTTCTCAGCCTACAGATTGTATAAGTATGGTGAAAGGATATAACCTTGACACAACCCACACCTTTCCTGATTTAAACAATAATAGCAATGTTTAAGAGTCAATGACTAGAACTATGTATTTCTTAATCTGGACAGAACGCTATTCATAGTATAATCCAAGATTGTATTAGTTTTATTTTTTCAGCAACACTCTTGCTTCACATATTCTGAGGTTTTTAATACATGAACTACTGTCACATCATGCGGTATTGGAGTTGAAATTTTCTTGGTGATAACATAATAAAAAATGGGACTCAGAATGGGAACTTGTAGAATATATAATGAAGGTATAAATGGATAAAATTAAGCATACCATGGGTAGAGATGTTGAGTAAAGAGACTAGATTATTAGATGACTTTTCTATGAAGATGATAGATTTATCTAGGATGATGACAGAAATTTGAATGGAAATAAAGACAATAAATCATGTACCCATTCTGTAGTGGCCATTCCTTAGTGGTGAATTACCAAGAGGTCAGAGCCTAACAGTGATATGGAGAGAAGACGCCAAGTATTCCTTGATTTGTAATTTAATAACTGTGCACTCATCTGCCCAATTGTCTTACTGTGGTGACTTTCTTTCTGAAGTGATTCTGGAAGCTATGACACCGATATTTTAAATACCCACAGGGCCACCCATGGTGAACAGGTTTCAGTGGAGCTTCTAGATTAAGACCGACTAAGAAGAAGGAGAGGTAGACTGCTTCTGAATGTATGTTGTTGTTGTTAAGTGCCATCGGGTTGGTTCTGATCCATAGCAACCCTGAACAGGGTTTCCTAGGCTGTAAATCTTTACAGGAGCAGAAAGCCTCATCTTTCTCCCGCAAAGTAGCTGGTAGTTTCTGTTTTGCAGCCTGATTCGTAACCACTACGCAGCCACTGAAAACCTTATGAACAGCAGCAGATTATTATCAGATATCGTGTCAGAAGGTGAAAGTATTATGAATAGCACCACAATATTATCAGATATAGAGGTGGAATATAAGCCTCTCAGGTTGGAAAGCATTCAAATTATGACTAAGGAAGAGCTGCTTCCTCAAAGTAGAGTTGACCATGATGATATGAGTGGATTAAAGGCTTCATGACCTTCATTTGGTAAAGGAAATTTGGGAATTGTCAAAAATAGGAAAATTGGAAATGATCAAAAATGACTTGGGACACGTAAATATTGTTATCCTAGGCATTAGTGAACATCAGTATTCTAGGATCAGTATCTTAGGCATAATGGACTGGTGTTGGTTATTTTGAATCTGACAATCACATGGTTTACTATGCAAAGAATGACAAATTGAAGAAGAATGGAGTCACATTCATCATCAAAAAGAACATATCAAGATCTATCTTGATGTACAACTCTGTCTGTGATAGGATAATATCCACAAACCTAAAGGAAGCCTAGTAAATATAGCTATTATTCAAATTTACACACCAACCACTAAAGCCAGTGAAGATTGAGGAATTCTACCAACTCCTTCAGTCTGAAATTGACCAAACATGCAATCAAGATGTATTGATAATTACTGGCGATTGTAATGCAAAAGTTGGAAACTAAAAGGATGGCTCAGTAGTTGGAAAATATGGCCTTGGTGATAGAAACAATGCGGAAAATAGCATGATAGAATTTTGTATGATCAATGACTTATTCATTGCAAATACCTTTTTTAAACAACATAAAATACAATGGTACGTATGGGCCTCACTACATAGAATGCATAGAAATTAAATTGACTACGTCTGTGGAAAGAGACCGTGGAAAAGCTCCATATCATCTGCCAAAATAAAGCCAGTGGCAGACTGTGCAAAAGACCATCAGTTGCAAGTTCAGAATGAAGCTGAAGAAAATTAAATCCACAAGAGCCAAAATATGACCTTCAACATATCTCAGCTAAATTTAGAGATCATCTCATTAACAGATATGATACATTACACACTAATGATCAAATGCCAGAAGAGTTTTGGGATGACATCAAGACCACCACAAAGGAAGAAAGGAAAAGGTCATTAAAAAGACAAATTTTCTAACCTCTTCTATATTCTGGAATAATTTGAGTAGTACTGGTGACAGCTCTTCCCTGATTGTGTCGTAGAATTCACAACTGAAGCCGTCTGGGCCTGGACTTTTTTTGGTTGGGAGTCTTTTGATGACCTGATTAATTTCTTCTTTTGTTATGGGTCTGTTCAGATTTTCTACTTCACTGTGTGTAAGTTTAGGTAGGTCGTGTTTCTCAAAAAATGCATTCATCTCTTCTAAGTTTTCAAATTTGTTGGAGTACAACTCTTCATAGTATTCTGTTATTATACTTTTGATTTCCTTTGGTTCCATTGTGACATTGCCCATGTGGTTTCCAATGCGTTTTATTTGTGTCTTCTC
>NW_006408554.1:889232-905448 GCF_000296735.1 Chrysochloris asiatica | reverse complement strand
TGGTCGGAAGATGATCCATGGAGGGGATTGGAACCATGGCAATGAAATGATATACGATGGAATGAATGTAAAACTAAAGTTCTCTCATGTAAACTATCGTATAATTCACAATAAAACATTAAAAAAAAAAAAAGACAAGGAAAAAGTAAAAGACCAAAATGGGTGTCAGAATAGACTCTGAAACTTGCTTTCCAATGTACAGATGCTAAAGCAAATGGTAGAAATAAGGAGGTAAGAGCTGAATAGAAAATTTCAAAAGAAGAACAAACCAACCTCTTCACTCTGAATTTAATCAAATGTCTAATCAAGATTCACTGATCGTTTCTGGTGATTGTAAAGTGAAAGTTGGAAATTAAGAGAAGGGATCAGTAGTTGAAATAGATGACCTTGGTGATAGAAATGTTGCTGGACCTCACCAGATGAAATACACAGGAATCAAATTGACTACATCTGTGGGAAGAGATGGAGACGCTCAATATCATAAGCCAAAAGAAGGCCAAGGCTGACTGTGGAACAGACAGACCATCATTTGCTTATATGCAAATTCAGGCTGAAACTGAAGAAAATTAAGTCGAAAAGAACCAAAATATATCCTTGAGTATACCCCACCTGAATTTAGATATCATCTTAAGAACACATTTGATGTATTAGATTCTAATGACTAAAGACCAAGAGGGTTGTGGGATGCAATTAACATCATACAGCTGAAGATAATTCAAAAACAATTGTGCTAATACACTGACAGAATACTGAAAGAAATTCAAACTGGATTCAGAAAAGCATGTGGAACTAGGGATATTATTGCTGATGTCAGATGGAATTTGGCTGGAAGCAGAGACTACTGCTTTTTTATTTGTGCTTTATTGACTATACAAAGAGTTTTGTTTTTGTTTTTTTTTTGGCTGTGTTGATTATGACAAACTATGGACAACATTGCAAAGAATGGGTATTCCAGAACACTTAATTGTGCTCATGAAGAATCTGTACACAGGCCAAGAGGTAGTTGTTTGAACAGAACAAGGGGGTTCTGAATGGTTAAAAATCAGGAAAGGGGTGTGCCAGGGATGTATGCTTTCACCATATTTATTCAATCTGTATGCTGAGCAAATAGCTGGAGCAATTGGATTACATGAAGAAGAACATGATATGAGGACTGGAGGGAAACTCATTACCATCCTGTGATATGCAGATGACACAGATTTGCTAGGTAAAACGAAGAGATTTAAAATATTGATGAAGATCAAAGACTACAGTATTCAGTATGGATTGTACCTCAATGTAAAGAAAACAAAAACCCTGACAACTGGACCAATAAATGAATGATAATTGGAAAAGATTGTAGTTATCAGAGACTCCATTTTGCTTGGATCCACAATTAAACCTCATGGAAGCAGCAGTCTAGAACTCAAAGGACAAATTGTATTAAGCCAATTTGCTGCAGAGTAACTCTGTTGTGTTCAAGTACAAAACTGTCAGTTTGAGGACTAAGGTGTGCCCAAACTATTGTATTTTCAATCACCTCATATGCATATGAATGCTGGACAATGAATAAGGAAGATTGTAGAAGAATTGATGCATTTGAATTATGGTATTTGAGAAGAATAGTAAATATACCATAGAAAGTCAGAAGAACAAACAAATCTATCTCGGAAAAAGTGAAGCCAGGGTTCTCCTTAGAAGCCAGGAGAACAGACATTCTCTCTCATACTTTGGGCATGTTATCAGGAAGGAAGAGTCCCTGGAGAAAGACATCATTCTTGGTAAAATGGTGGGTCAGCAAAAAATGATAAAGCCACCAAAATTGATGGATTGACGCAGTGGCAGCAGCAATGGTCAAATACATAACATCAATTATGAGGGTGGTACAGTACAAGGTAATGTTTTTCTGTTGTGTATTGGGTCTCGATGAGTCACAACCAACTCAATGGCACCAAACAACAACACAAAGTCTTCAATTATTTATTTGATGTATGAAAAAATATTTATTGGGGAACATCTAAAAGCAGTTTACTTTTCTGCTTTTGCTTTCTGGTGTGGTACTATAGGGTACATACTTGACCATAAGGTAAATTTGAACCACAAGGTCAGTGGTTCAAACTCATCAGCCACTCCTCAGAAACTCTACTTAAGGTCCCTATGACTCAGAACCAACTCAATGTTACTTAATCACAACGACATATATCATTTCCATTTAACATGCCAGTTTCCTCTGTAGTTTTCAACACTCAGCAGGCTTTCAACTGTGTGTGATAGCATGTATCTACTGACCTAAACAAAATGGGGTGGGTTTAGTCATTGGGTCTCAAGTGAGGACTGCAAATGAGGAAGTTTATACATTGGGTGGGATGACCTTGTGGTCCTAGAAGGAGGACAGGACAAGGAGAATAGGATGTGCTTAAACCCACCCAGATAGTTGTCTCAGGAATTAAGCAGAGGCCCTAAAGGTAGAATGTTGGAGAAGGATCATTGCCTGATTATTCCTTTCCCCCCACCACCTGAAAGATGCTATCTTGATGTTAAAATAGATTAAGTGTACATCCAAATGTAACTTACCCTATATAATGTGCCTGTTCTTCATAATGGACAGGACAGTTTTTAGAAATGATTCTCTCTGTCCTCCCGACTGCTGACTTTCTACTAATAAACCTTGGATTGGATCTCACCCCGTCTCTGATTGACTACAGTGACAGGTGACAAACCCTCATTTCGGTTTTGCAACTTGTGGATCATGAAAAGCTATGGGTAACATTGCAAAGAACAGGTATTTCAGAAAACGAAATTGTTAATAAGGAACCAAGAAGCAGTCAGTCAAACAGAACAAGGAGATACTGAATGCTTTAAAATCAGGAAAGGTGTATGCCAGGGTTGTATTCTTCCCTCCTACTTATCCAATCTGTATGTTGAGGAAATAATCTGAGAAACTGGATTATATGAAGAAAGGTGTGGCATTAGGATTGGAGGAAGACTCATTAACATCTAGCGATATGCAGATGATACAACCTTGCTTGCTGAAAGCAAAAAGGGCTTAAAATACTTACTGATGAGCATCAAAGACCATGGCCTTCAGTATGGGTTGTACCTCAATGTAAAGAAAACAAAAATCTCCACAACTGTACCAATAAATAACATCATGATAAGTGAAGAAAAGATTGAAGTTGTCAGATTGCATTTTGCTCAAATCAACCATCAACACTTATGGACACAACAGTCAAGAAATGAAACAACATATTGCCTTAGGCAAATCTACTGCACAAGTCATCTTTAAAGTGTTCCAGGGTAAAGATATCAATTTGAGGACTAAGGTGTGCCTAACCCACGTTATGGTATTTTCAATAGCCTCATATGCCTGTGAAAGTTAGATAATCAATAAGGAACACTAGAAGAATTGATGCATTTGAGTTTGGTGTTAAAGAATATTGAAAGTATCATGAACTGTCAGAATAACAAACATATTTGTGTTGGAAGCAGTACATCCAGCCAGAATGTTCCTCAGGAGCAAGGATGGGGAGACTTTATCTCTCATTCTTTGGACATATTATCAGGAGGGATGAGTCCCTGGAAAAAGACATCATGTTTGGTAAAGTGAAGGGTCAATGTTAAAGAAGATCCTCAATGAGATGGATTGACAGACTGGTAGCAACAATGGTCTGAAATTAACAACAATTTTGTGGATGCTGTAGGCCTAGGCCCAGGCAGTGTTTCATTCTATTGTGCCTAAGGTTGGTATGAGTTGGAACTAAGTTGATAGCACCTAACCACACCCACAAAACACTCAGCAGAGGTGCACCCTCAGCATGCTTTAATATTAAGTAACATATATAGTTCTGTTGTGGGGCTGTAGGTATAAGCACTCAACTGTTAACTGTAATTTTGGTAGTTCAAACCCATCAGCAGCTTCTTTGAACTCTATCCAGAGTCGCTATGAGTCAAAACTGACTGGAAGGCACACAACAGCAGTAGCGGCATGATGCTATTGAACATTTACATGTAACTTTCACACTAATTTTTAATTCAGTGATATATTTAATGGCGTTCTATATGCTGTTGTTTTTTGTAATTGAGTTGATTCTGACTTATAGTGATCCTATATGGCAGCATATATCTGCCCCATAGGGTTTCCTAGTATAGGAAGGTGATACTGTATTCTAACTTTTTGTTTTCACCTGATAACTCAATAAAGAATCTAAATTGGAACAAAGATTAGCACTGATTATCAATGATTTTCATCCCTGTAGGTCACAAACATACCATCCCCTCTTTATGGCCTGTGCTCATAACCTTTTATTAAATCTTTTCTAACTTTTTAATCCAAACTTCTCATAAATTTACATTCTTCTTAAAATATTTCTAGACTAAACCTGAGCAGCAGTTATGAGGATGGTGCAGAACTGAGCTGTGCTGCGTTCTGTTGTACATAAGGTGATTATGAGTTAGAACGGACTCAACGGCACTTAATGACAACAAAAACCCTACCACCACATGCCATTAGCCAAATTCTGGTCATCCAAATGACTCTAGCTTCTCTGTACATTGCTCATCTATTTCCTCATATCACACTGTTTTGTCTGAAGCCACTGTTTCTTTGTGGATGCCATGGCTTGAGAATGAGTTTAGGCTTTGTTCCACCTACTTATCCTATAAAATGTGTCTCAATGCCTTCCTATCGTTTATTGAGTCCTGCGCAGTAGGTTCTGATTCATAGTGACCCCATACACTTCCGTGGGCTAACCACAAGGACAAGTGCTAACCACAAGGACAAGTGGTTCAAACCTACCAGGCACTCAGTAGGAGAGAGATGAGACTGTTTACTCCTATATAGATTTATAGTCTCAAAACCCTATATAAGGTAACTAATTGAATCAATGACACTGGGTTTTATAGATAATTACAAAAGAACTTCAGAAGCTTCCGTGCCTTTGATTTTTTTCTGTTTATTCATACTTAGTGAGCATGCATTACATGTAGCTTTTCTGTTTTTTGCTTTTACATTCTGAAGAGAAATTTTTATTGAGTTTGGTAGAGTTGTTGACTTCATCAGTTTCCTTAAGTAAAATAAAATGTAGTTTCTAAGATTATTTCTAGTTCTCACATATAGTCATTTGAGTTCAGTGTGAATGAAAAGTAGATCTCCTTTCCTCTCATCCTCTGAAAATACAATATTAATTCTTAACTTCATATAAGCAAACAGAATAGTATTAGCTAACTCTAGCTATTGATCTGATGCCACAGTCTTCCTAAAATCACTATCTAGACTGATTTTGTCTGCTATCCTCTTTTTATTTAAGCCCCTACATGCTTTTTGTTTTTGTTTTTTAAAAATACCTTTTTGGACAAATGTATTCATGATCAACTTCACTCGACAGAATCCTTAAGATCAACCAATATCAGAAATATATTTGATAGGCCCGTCCAAGTATGTATTAAAAGCCCAAGTAGCTGTTTACCTCTCTGTATGACTTTCAAAAGAAGCCTAGTTTGCTGTGTTGATTTCCGTTTCTCTTTACTGTTTGAACTCATTACTTCTGGATTTGGTCCTGCCAATTCACTGATACAATTCACTGATGATTGTCAAAGTTGCGATCTCTAAATATAACGTAGGTCCCTTCTCAAACCTTATCCAACATTGGCTGTGTGCCTTGGAGTCTGTTCTGACTCAGAGCAACCCTGTACAGGGTTTCCGAGGCTGTATATCTTTATGGGAGCAGAAAGCCTCATCTTTTTCCCACAGAACAGCTGGTAGTTTTGAACTGCTGACCTTGTGGTTGCAGCCCAATTCGTAACCACTACGCTGCCAGAGCTCCTTTATCCAGCATTATCAAGACCAAATTCTGACCTCTCATCCCTGGCTGGCTCCCCTTCCTACATTTTCTCTAACTATGATCTTCCCACTACACTGTTCCCTTGTCTCTATTTTGTTCATTCAAATAATTTTTTGCTAACTCAATTCTTTTTTAGAGTTGATCCCTTGGTTCAGTCATATTTTTGTTGTTATGGCTCAGTCACTCATAATCTGTCACACATATGATTACAATGATCCTTTAAAATGTCTTCTTGTCTGAGTTTCTTTCTCAAGTCATCCTTCACGTTGTCAGTCATCTTCCTTCAGTACAATTGGCATTATGCCATTTACTTGCTGAAAACCTTCAATGACTTCTCATTTAGTAGAGAGCAATGTTCAAATATCTTAGCATGATACCAAGAGTCTCTGTAATGTAGGCCTGGTAGAACTTTCTAGCTTCAATCTTCACTGTCTCCCCTATCACCTTAATTTCTGACCACATCATTCTACCATCTACTCTCTAAACATTCTGGCTCTTGTATAGTCTCTTACTTGTTTTTTTCTGTTAACACATCCTCCATCTATTGAAATACTATTTTTCTCTAAATATTAAGTACCTCTTTGCTATCAAGCTGTCCCTGTTTAATTAGTGAGAAGTTAGCTCTCATGGCTTTGTTAACCTTGTTTTACTTACATTATTTCACTCATTGAACTCTGCTTATGCTCTGATGACTCTGTCCCTTATCTTTTGTTTTATTAGAGTATGATTGGTTTTAAGGAAGCAACCAGGTCTTGCATGTGTCAGTGGCCAGTACATAGTTCCAATTTAAAGATTGGAATTGCAAAAAAATGGCACCAACCATCCCTCCCATAGCACTCTACTGAACTGGATTTGATGATTCATTGCAATGGCCACAGAGAACTCAGACACCATACTCACAGCTTTGAGATTTTTTGTTTTAGGGAATTTAACAATTGAAATGCAGGATTAGAAATGCTTAGAAACACAGTTCTTTGGTCAGGACAGCCTATCCTTAATTGTGGCCACAGGCAGGCCTCTCTGTGACCCACAGTCCTTGGCCTAGCTGCTGCCCTGCTAGGGCAGTGTTACAAAGTGCTTTCAGGGATTCTGATAAAAGTCACCAGGGCCTACCACTCACCATAAGCCTCAACTCTACACTCTAGCTCCATAGGGAACCTAGTTCCCTCAATTAAGTGCCTGGAGACAAACCTCCTACCCAAAGTCACTCAGCGTTACTTGTTCCATGGTCAGGGAAGCCTGCCACTCTGGCTCTTGGTTCTGTTGCTGTCGCTCCTTTGCTGTGCCTCTGCCATGTCTCTGGCTTCACAGTATTCTGCCCTTGGGTTGAGGAGGTTCAATTTGCAGGGACTTCAGGGTCCAAAAGATGTGTTCCACACACACCTAGTGCTATCTTTTTGACACAGTACTGAAATCTCCTCTGCTGCTTCTGAGATGGCTCATATACCCATTTTAGAGTTCCAAGTTTTTACTGTCATAATCAGCCCTGTTAACAACCCCACTTTCTCGTATTCAGACCCTTTAGGAAAAAGTCATTTGATGTGAGTTTACAAAGACTATGACTGGAAGATAATAACAAATCAATTAATGTTTGCTGATAGTTTACAACTGTAATTTAAATGATACTTTGTAAAGAGATTGCATGGTGGTGGTGTGCGGTGAAGTTTATAACATTATTCATGGGCCATACAAAATTAGCAACTTAAAAATTAGCCTGTTATGTTTGGTCAGACATTTAATAAGTCATCCCAATTGACTCAATGGCACTTTACAACAACAACAATGTGATGGAAAGGAGCTCTGGTAGCGTAGTGGTTTGCGAATCGGGCTGCTGATCTCACAGTTAGCAGTTTGAAACTACCAGCTATTCTGTGGGAGAAAGATGAAGATTTACAGCTTCAGAAACCCTGTACAGGGTCACTATGAGTCGGTACCGACTCCACGGCATTTAACAACAACAACAACAACAACAAAGTGATGGGGGCCTGGTATGGCTCTGTGGGTTAATGCCCTGGACTACAAGGTCAGTTTGAACTGCAAGGTTGGTGGTTCAAGCTCACCAGCCGCTCCTCAGAAACCCTATACAGGGTTGTTATGAGTCAGAACTGAATTGATGACACCTACCAACAACAACAGTGTGATGGCTGGAACCTGGAACTATAGTTGCCTTGGCAGGGCTACACCAAATCATTTTGTGGGCCTTGTGGGCCAAGCATTCCCCATCCATAGGGTTTTTCAAGGCTGTAAATCTTAACAGGAGTAGAAAACCTCGTCTTTTCCCTTAAGAATGACTGGTAGATTTGAACTGCTGACCTTGTGGTTATCAGTCCAATGCATATCCCACTATGCTACTAAGGCATTGTATAATGTTGTTGTTAAGTACCATTGAATCGGTTTGGACTCATAGTGATCCTATAAAGGGTTTCTGAAGAGCAGCTGGTGAGTTTGGATGACTGATCTTGACATTAAAACTAAGTTTGTAGTCCAGTGCATTACCCAGCAGCACTATGCCAGAACATAGCATAATCAATAGATAGTCAACATTTTGGCTAGCAATATATTAAAGAATATCCTATCTATTTTAAGACAGCCCCATGAATGATTTTGATTTGACCTAAAAGGATCTATGAAATAGTGCTCATTTTATATTATCCAAGGGACTCTGGCAATCAAGGGGTTAAAGTGTTTGACTGATTACTGAAAAGACAATGGTTCAAATCCACCAGTGGCTCAATGGTAAAGAGGCATGACACTGTACTTTTGTAAAGATTACAGCCCTGGAAACCCCATGGGACTGTTCTACTCTGTCCTATAGGATCATTGTGAGTTGGAATTGAATTGACACCAATGGAGTTTGTTTTGTTTAATATTACACAGCTTTTAATTAATTCTGCAGTCCTTGCATTGAAAAAACAGATTTTAGGAAAGTACCTAAAGTATAGAATGGGAAAAATGTATACGTTGGAAATTGTCACTTAGCCATTGGTGGTTATGTGCTATGGAGTCGGTTCCAACTCATAGCGACCCCGTACAGGGTTTCTGAGGCTGTAAATCTTGACAAGAGCAGAAAGCCTTATCTTTCTCCCGCGAAACAGCTGGCAGTTTTGAACTGCTGACCTTGCAGTTCTCAGCCTGATTCATAACCACTACACTACTAGAGCTCCTTTAGCAATTGTTAAATGAGTTAAATTTAGGAATACTCAGAGACAACTGTTTTCCTACTTTGGAAAGAAGATATGATTATAATTAGGAAAAACAAACACATCAAGCAACCTTTTGTCATCAAGTTGATTCTGAATCATAGCAAACCCATGTATGGAAGAGTAGAAATGTTCTACAGGGTTTTCTTGGCTGGAATCATTTACAAAAGGAGTCCTGGTGGCATAATGCTCAACTCAAACCCTTAGAGGTTCCATTGAGGAAATATGTAGAAGCCAGTTTCTGTAACGATTGCTGTTGTTGTCAAGTGTCCTTGAGTCAGTAACGACTCATAGAGACCATGTATGAGTGTTTCCCAGGAGTGGCTGGTGGGTTTGAACTGTTGCCTTCCTGTTAACAATCCAGTGCTTATCATACACCGCTACACCAGGACTCCAAGATTGCAGCCTTGAAAAACCTGTAGGGCAGTTCAGCTCTATCCTATAGGGTTGCTGTGAGTCAGAATCGACCCAATGGCAATGGGCTTAATCTGTTACAGAAGCTGATCTTCCAGCCTTTCTTCCACTGACCCACCAGGTAGGTTCAACCACAGACTGCTTGCTCTAACTCCATCTTAGTATAGAAAATTTTTAGTAAATAAAGTTAAAAACAACAACAACAACTTAAGTTCCTCTGTGTCCTTTGGTATTTTGTTTTTCCTGATCTCAAAAATAAACCTGGTACTTTTCTCTCCCTATTTTCATTTCAGAAAAAAAAAAGCATATACTACAAGTAAAAAAAAAAAAAAAAGTCATTGCCCTTTACAGTTATTATTACTGACAAATTTCTTTCAGTTGCCTTTCCAGATGTGCATAACCATCCACAAAACCCCATTTGGCTAAAACATTATTAGAGATCACTTCTGACATGAGGTTCAGCCTTAGCCAGAAGAGCTGATTTGGAACATTTCCAGGGATCATCTTGCTGTTTGACTATTGAGGAAGTAGAGAGGCTAGGTGACCCAGACTCTGGAACTCCTTACATCTAACGGTTCAGAATCTCAGGGCTTTTGGCTCAGAATCTCTGCCAGAGTGTTTTGTGACTCTTCAAGCAATGGGGTCATTGTTATTTTTCTTCCAGTCTCCAAAGCATGATACATTGTACGACCAGTCATGTAGGTAGTGCCAAAATCCACCTGGAAAAGACCCACAGTTGTCACAGGGCCATGTTGAAATGTGAATCACTGAAACTGCTGACCACTGAAAAATCATGACAATTTTGGTTTTTTACCTTCAGCCAGATGATGGTAAAATAAAAGGACCAAAGTGAAGGCAGTTAGAGGAAGAATTCAACTTGCTTAACGTGACATTTATTTTCTTCTGACTTACTATGGCCCACATGATGTTATTCTAACTGACCTATTTAGAAACATTTAAGAGTAATATAACAAGCAGTTGGTGGAGGATTGACAATTTTCTTAAGCTGGTTCATGCGTCACTCTGCTTTTGTTTGTCCAGCTGCCAGTATAAATTATGATCTGTTGAAGTGGATCTTGCTTGGCACTCTCTGAAGTTGGCCCAGACATTTGGACAGTCCCATGTATCTCTCTCAGAACAAGTGCATCATTCGATGGACTAATGCAGCTCAGATGATGCACAGATATTCTGTACGCAGAGAGGCAATCTTACTCTTGGTGGGAAAATGGAACAAAAAAGCAGAAAAACCAAATACATTGAGTTTGTCTAGCTCTAAATGTTACCCAATGTGCTAGGACAGTACGACACCACGACCTCCCTGGAGTGTCCAGTCATCTGGACTTTCGCAGAAGTTCTGACTGGACATCTTCATTTCCAGTCACTCACATATTCCTATTTACTTTTTCCTTATCAGTTCTTTCCTTCATTTTTCCAAATCTGAATCTCCTTCAGGCTTTTACATGAGTCCTGGTGTGGAAGTATGGAATAAGGACTGGACTGCTAACTGAAAAGTCGGCAATTCAAACCCACCAACTCCACGGTACTTAACAACAACAACAATAACCTATGAGATCCAGTCTGCCACCATAGCCTGAGGCTGGGAATGGTATTTATAAACAGCTGTGAGAGATTATGTCTCTTCTTTATAGACAGTGGTTTCCTTTTGACCCTTCTTTCTTCTATCTTTTATTATACTAAATCAAAGACATGTTTTCAAAACTCAATGCCATTACTCTCTTTATGGGAACCTTTGGGTGATACAGATGGTTAAACACTAGACTCCTAGGTGTAAAGCTGGCTATTTAAACCTACTCAGAGGTGCTGTGGAAGACAGGCCTGGTGTTCTGCTCCTGAAAGGTCATAGCAACTAACAATAACAATTCTCTTTATAAATAGCTTACCAGACATATATATGTAATTTTTTAATTAGAAAATTGGAGGACATTTTTTTTTTTCTTTCACTAACAATTTGTACTTTCTCCTTTCTTTCCTCCTTTGGCATCTCCCCCTCCGTACCTCCTTACTTCCAGCACTTTTCTTTCTCTTATCAGGGTTCTTGGGCACAATCATAAATACCCTAAACATACCGTGGAATATAATTATTACTATATTATACATAATGAATGTGATAGTTAAGATTTTGTGTCAACTTGACTTGTTCAGGATTCTCAGAGGTTTGGTGGTTAAGTTGGAGTTACCCCCATGAGGAGATACAATATAATGTAATCAAATCTATGATGGGATCTGTGATGAGCAGCCTATCAATTGAAGGGAAGCTTCTTTAGGGGTATGTACAGCTTCCAATATATTGGACACTCACTAAGGCTTGCTTGCTAATGGCTGTATCAGATCTTGCATCTGGCTTGTCCTCCAAACTCCAGTTCTTTGGAAGTGATCCAGTGATCTGCTCTGTAACCTGGGAGTCATCAGCAACCCAATGGACCTGCCTGCCGGCCAGTCATGTAATCTGTTAATCTTGGTTCATCAGCCCTACAGCTACATGACACAGAGCCTGCAGCCTGACATCTGACCAACAAACATGGACTTGCCCACCTCTCCCACTGTGTGAGAGTCCTGGTGTGCACTACAGAATTATGTACTGAATCATAAGGTTAGTTTGACTTGCCAGGTCAACATTTCAAATCCACAGGCCACGCCTCTGAAACTTGATATAGGGTCGCTGTGAGTTGGAATTGACTCAATAACAATCATTGTGTGAGCCATTTCCTTGATATCAGCCTCTCTTTAGATATACACTTTTGCTGTTAAGTGCCGTTGAGTTGATTCTGACTAATAACACACCTAGTATAGGTTTTCCAAAGAGTGACTGGTGGTTTGAACTGCTGAACTTGTGGTTAGCAGTTCAGTGCTTATCCTATAGCACTGCACCAGAACTCCCTTGATATATCTAAACTTCACTGGTTTTGCTTCTGTAGAGAACCCAGCCTAAGACAGTATATTGTTAATAGTTGTAATATGTTGTTGTTGTTAGGTGCTGTGGAGTTAGTGGCTACTCATAGAGTGATTCTATGCAAAATAGAATGAAACTTTCCCCAGTCTTGCGCCAACCTCACAATCACTGGGACAGTTGAGACCATTGCAATGCCATTGTGCCAATGCATCTCATTGGGGGTCTTCCTCTTTTTCACTGAACCTCCACTCTGGTAGCATAGTGGTTGCGAACGGGCTGTTACCCGCAAGGTCAGCAGTTCAAAACTACCAGCTGTTCCGTGGGAGAAAGATGAGGCTTTCTGCTCCCATGAAGATTTACAGCCTCGGAAACCCCATACAGGGTT
The DNA here is from genome assembly GCF_000296735.1 of Chrysochloris asiatica. Classification (NCBI taxonomy): domain Eukaryota; kingdom Metazoa; phylum Chordata; class Mammalia; order Afrosoricida; family Chrysochloridae; genus Chrysochloris; species Chrysochloris asiatica. The sequence continues at coordinate 892,719 of NW_006408554.1, read as the reverse complement.
GCTATGAGTCGGAACCTACTCCACGGCACATAACAACCACCACTTTACCAAGCATGATGCCCTTGGTCCCTCCTGATAATATGGCTGAAATGTGAGAGACAAAGTCTGGCCATCCTGGCTTCTAACAAGTATCCTGGCTGTACTTCTTGCAATATAGATATGTTTATTTTTTTTGGTACTTTTAATATTCTCCTTCAACACTGTAATTCAAATGCATCAATTCTTCTATGGTCTTCTTTATTCACTGTCCAACTTTTACATGCATATGAGGCTATTGAAAATACCATGATTGGGTTTAGGCTCACCTTAGTCCTCAAACTGAAATCTTTGCTCTTCAACACTTTAACAAGGTCTTGTCCAGTAGATTTGCCTAATGTTATACATTTGATTTCTTGACTGCTGCTTCTATGAGTGTTGTTGGTTGATCTAAGAAAAATGAAATCTTTGACAACTTCAATTTGTATGTTATTTATTGGTCCAGTGGTGACCATTTTTGTTGGTTTTTTTTTACAGTGAGGTGCTATCCATACTGAAGGCTGTGGTCACTGATCTTCATCAGTAAGTATTTTAATTCTCTTCACTTTCAGAAAGCAAGGTTGTATCATCTACAGATTGCAGGTTGGTAATAGGTCTGCTTCCAATCCTGATGCTAGACTCCTCTTCATATACTCCATCTTCTTGGATTATTTGCTCAGCATATAGATTGAATAAGTATGGTGAAAGAATACAACCCTAGACACATGTTTTCTGATTTTAGACCATTCAGTGGGCCCTTGTTCTGTTTGAATGACTGCCTCTTGGTCTAAGTACAGCTTCCTCATGAGCATAATTAAGTGTTCTGGAATACTCATTCTTTACAATGTTGTCCATAGTGTGTCGTGATCCACACAATTGAAAACCTTTGAGTAGTCATTAAAGCACAGGTAAACATCTTTTTGGTGTTGTCTGCCTTCAGCTAAAATCTGTCTGATGTCACCAACTACATCTCTCATTCCATGTCCTTGTCTGAATCCAGCTTGAACCTCTGGCAGTTTCCTGTCAATACCCTGTTGCAGCTATTATTGAATTATTTTTAGCAAAATTTTATTTGCATGTGATATTAATATCGTCTGATGATTTCTGCATTCCATTGGGCCAACTCTCTTTGGAATGGGCACAAATAAGGATCTCTTCCAATCAGTTGGCTGGCTTCCAAACAGGTAGCTGTTTTCCTTTTTTATTTTGCATGGATGATCGATTGCCTTCAGTGCTGCATCAGTTTGTTGAAAGATTTCAATTTGTATTCCATCAATTTGCAGTATATTAGAGATATATCATTTATATAACATTTATATAATTATTTGCTAAATGCTTTCTGTGTTGTTGTTATTGTTAAGTGCCATCGAGTCACTTCTGACCCTGTATAGGGTTTCTGAAGAGTGGCTGGTGAGCTTGAACTGCTGACCTTGTAGTTCAAACCAACCTTGCTGTCCAGCGGTTGAACCCATAGTGCTACATCAGGACTCCTGCTTTTAATTCTTATGATTATCTTGTGAAGTAAATTATCATACCTCCTTTTCAGCAAATAAATTTAGTCTGACAATAATAAAACTGGAAGTAGTGAAGTCAGGTAATGAAGTGAGGCTATATGTTTCCAGAGTGCATTCTCTCCTTTGCCCTACTTTCTTTTTACTTTTCTCCCCAAAATATATGGAAAACCTGTGGTAAATGTGAGGCTGGTCATTGAACAAGCCTCAGGTATTTTAGAGATAGGAAGAAATGGGAAGAAGAGTTGCTATATGTCTTACACTGTAATTCAAAGAAGTTTCTAGAAAAGGGATATAAAATTCTCTATAGGATGTTTTTCAGTTTCTAGGTATCACTTGAAACTTTTCAGATCTTTAAAAAGTTGGCTTGAAGTGGTGATCCTCAGCCAAGTATGCAAACTTGGAAGAGTTAAGGGATTATAATGCTGACGTTATACTGTAGCAGGACTACGTACACATCAAAACACACAGATTGCAACAAAAATGACTAATAAGGGATGATTTTCCCACCACAATATTGGGAAATTGTACTTTTTGCTTTAATCAGAGATAGATGTTGCACACAGTGGTTTGTACAGGAAAAACTCATTCTGAATGCTAAAGGGACAGTCAATTTTAAAAAGGAAGCACATTTAAGTTCTTAATGGCTTGTATTACTCACATTTGAAACTTTACTTTTTGAGGCATTGTGGAGCTATAGCTGATTATAGTCCTTATTCACAAGGGCTTCATGAATATGTGGTAGGTAGAAGATAAATCCACTTAAAACTATTTCATATAAGAGCATATTTACTTACAAAATCTCGTCCATAATTTGCAATACCATTAAGAGTTTTGTATTGATTTTTTTTGTTGTTGTTCTCTTTAAAATTCAATAGATTTTTAAGAAGGTAATATGCATATAATAATTGTTTGATAATTGATGGTTTACTCTGTAAATCTCACTTTGCTCTGAAGTGTTAGTGTACTTTAGCAACTAAGAGATCAGGCTTTATCCTTGGATGGATATAAATTTGAATCCTTCCTCTGGATTTCTTAGATTTGTGAGCTAAGTAAATTACCTAGTTTCTTTAAGCCTCCATTTTGTTGGCAGTAGAATAGGGATGTGAAAGAGGGTTTTTGCAAATATTAAATTTTAAACTACTAGAATTTATATCTTAGAAATTCTCTGTTGTTGTTGTTGTTATGTGCCATTGAATTGGTTCTGATTCATAGTGACCCTATGCACAACAGAACCAAACACTGTCATATCCTGGGCCATTCACAGAAACCTTACTCTTGAACCTATTGCTGCTGCCACTGTGCCAATCCATCTCATAGAGGGTCTTCCCTTTTTCGCTGACCCTCCACTTTATCAAACATGTTGTTGTTAGTGGCTGTTGGATATTGACTGACCTATAAAAATAAACAAAATGTTAAAAGAAATATAATGGTTTAAAATAATGACCAAGAAAAATACAAATAGATTAGTAACATAAAACCAGAAATATGTGTTGATACATAATCCCAGAATCGATTGTTGTTGTTCTTAGTGGCCACTGAGTAGGTACCGACTCCTAGCGACCTTATGTACAACAGAATGAAACACTGTCTGGTCCTGGGCTAACCTCACAATCGTTGCCACACTTGAGCCCATTAATGCTGCCACTTTGCCAATCCATCTTGCTGGGGGTCTTCCTCTTTTTCTCTGACCCTCCACCTTACCAAACATTATATCCTTCTCCAGCAACTGGATGCTCCTGACAATATGTCTGAAGTATGAGAGACAAAGTTTGGCCATCCTGGCCTCCAAGGAGCACTCTGGCTGCACTTCTTCCAACACATATTTGTTTGTTCTTTTAGCAACCCATGGCACTTTCAGTATTCTCCTCCAACACCATAACTCAAATGCATCAATTCTTCTATGGTTTTCCTTATTCAACGTCCAGCTTTCACATGCATATGAGGTTATTGAAAATACC
>NW_006408554.1:886502-887642 GCF_000296735.1 Chrysochloris asiatica | reverse complement strand
ATGCATGTGAAAACTGAACAGTGAATAAGGAAGACCTTAGAAAAATCAATGCATTTGAATTATGGTGTTGCAGGAGAATATTGAACGTACCATGGGCTGCCAGAAGAACAAACAGATCTTTGTTGGAAGAGTATAGCCAGAGTGCTACTTGGAGGCCAATTTGGCAAGACTTCATCTCTCATACTTTGGACATATATTCAGGAGGGACCGGTCACTGGAGAAGGATATCAAGTTTGGTAAGGTGGAGGGTCAGAGACAAAGAGGAAGACTCCCAGTGAGATGGATTGGCAAAGTGGCAGTATCAGTGGGCTCAAGCATGACAGCAATTGCGAGGTTGGACCAGGACTGGGCAGTGTTTTCTTCTGTTATAATTAGGGTCGCTATGTGTTGGTACCAACTTGATGGCACCTAACAACAACATAGGACATTATTTTGTTGACCTCATAGTAGAATAACTCAATGATGTAGTTGATAACACCTTTAACAACATCCCTGGGTAAAAATATAGTAATTCATTCTCTTCCATCCTCCTTTCCACTTCACTTCATGAAGTGATTTAAATCTGTTTCTGTCTTTGTGTCCCCTGCATGCTAATTTGCTTATGTATCAATGTCTCCTGTACTACCAGTTTTCTGGGAAATTAATATCTACTCTTGTAATCTACTAGTGATACTTGAGCTAAACATATGTAACATTCAGAGTCCAGGGGAACTCACTTACTGATTTGCCCTCACTTCCGTTCTCACTGGCACTGTAGTCCTTCTGAATTTCATCAGGTTGTTCTTCTCCATGCTTGGCTTAGACTCTGTACCTGCTATATATAAGCTTATCCCATTTTTCGTGATGGCCCTTCCTCTGTCCCCAAACCCTCTCCTGCACTGAAACATTCTAAAAATGATTTTCTTTGATGCCTATGATTGGATGGAAATTTGCATATATTATTTTTGCTCTTCCCTTTTCTCAATAATGTCATATTTCCAATATCACCAAACTGATCAGTGATGGAAATTGTTTTTGAGTATGGAATACTCTGAAATATGTTTTCTACCTACTAGTCTCTACTATAATAATACAAACCTATATGCAAAGATTTGGAATTAGAAAACCAAAAAGGAAGAACATGGTCAGCATTTCTCAAGC
>NW_006408554.1:858017-884667 GCF_000296735.1 Chrysochloris asiatica | reverse complement strand
ATGGCAATGAAACGATGTACAGTGGAATGAATGTAAAACTAAAGTTCTCCCATGTAGAATATCATATAATTCACAATAAAACATGGAAAAACAAAACAAAAATTACAGCCAAGAAAACATATGTTGCTGTTGTTAAGTGTCATCAAATTGGTTCCGACCCATAGCAACCCTGTACAGGTTTTCTGAGGCTGTAAATCTTTACGGGAGCAGAAAGCCTCATCTTTCTCCCACAGAACAGCTGGTAGTTTCGAACTGCTGACCTTGCGGTTCACAGCCCGATTTGTAACCACTACGCTACCAGAGAGCAGTTCTATTCTGAGAACCTAGGGTCACTACAAGACGGATCAGCTCAATGTTAGCAGATTTGAGGGTTTTCTGCCACTATTGTTTAGTCAGTTATTAAGTTGAACCTCAATCATTCTCATCAACTGGTTCATGACCTGCTACACTGAATAGGGCTTATTGACCTGTGCAATCAGTAGGATGTTGGAGAAATGACAGCATAGGATTTCTAACCGGGCCATAAAGAACATTGTATCTTCCATCCTGGTATCTAGCATCACTGACTCTGGGGAAACCAGGAACATTGCTGTAAGGATGGACAAGCAGCTCTATGATAAGGAACTGAGGCATCTCGCTAATAGCATCAATTTGATAGAAAGGTCAGTAAGCTGCTCTCCACTTCCGTTTTTTTTTGTTGTTGTTGTTGCTAGGTACCATCAAGTCATTTCTGGCTCAGAGTGACCCTGCATAGGGTTTCTGAGGCTGTAAATGTTTATGGAAGTAGAAAACCTCATCTTTCTCCTACTGAGTGGCTAGTGTGTTTGAACCGCAGATCTTACAGTTCACAGTTCCCATGCTTATCCTACAGTGCCACTGTTGTTGTTAAGTGACATAATGGGTTTTGGAAGAATAACTGATGAGTTTGAACTGCCGACCTTACAATTTAAACCAACCTTGTGGTCCAGTCCTTACCCTACAGTGTCACATCAGGAGTTACTCTGACTGTGTTAAAGACAAACTTGTCCGTTCCAACTCATAGCTCCTCTGCATAGGGTTTCTGAGGAGTGCCTGGAGAATTTGAACAGCCAAACTTGAAATTCAATCAGACTTTGGGGTCCAAGGCTTGTGCTATGGTACCAAACCAGGAGTCTCTGTTGTTTTTGTTAATTGCCATTGAGTCAGTTCCGACCCATAACGATCCTATATAGGGTTTCTAGAGTACTGGTGTGGTGCTGTGGGTTAATGTGCCAGACTGCAAAGCCATTTGAACTGCAAGGTTGGTTCGGAAACCCTATACAGAGGCACTATGGGTTGGAATCAACTCTAAGGCACCAACAACAACAATAGGGTTTCAGCTGGTGAACTTGAACCACCTACCTTGCAGTTCAAATGGCTTTGCAGTCTGGCGCATTGACTCACAGTGCCACATCAGGAGTCTCTAAAACCTCTTTAATCACCTCAGCATCTTTAATCACCATCTTTCAGTCACTTCATATGCATATGAAAGCTGGACAATGAACAAGGAAGAACAAAGAAGAATTTACACATTTTCACAGTCTGCTTTGAACTCAAGATTTAAAAACTATAATAAGAATTCTCAAGTTTGGTCGCAATTAAGGTTGCTGAAAGCTTAAGAGTATCTTTTACTTGAGGGGGAAAAAAAACTCACAAAAGTTGCTATCATTACACAAATACTATTATTATCTTTCTTTCTCTTATTTTGTCTGCAATCACATTTAAAAAGAATATTTTGGTAAGATACATATAAAATATAATTTGCCATTTTGTCCATTTTTAGGTGTATAATTTAGTGGCATTCATTTGCCACCATAACTATTATATAGGAAAGATTTAAAATATGGTAAAAATAAATAAATAAATAAACAATGAGTTAAAATGTAGCTACTTGAATACTTGATCTGGTTCCACAATACTAGATAATATGATAAAATAAATTATAATGCATATTAAATATTTTATAGAATGAAAATCTTTTGAAAATCTAGTGTTTTAGTATTTTTGCAATAATTATATACATAGTATTATATATTGTATATTAATTAGAAGCGAGGCCTTAACACTTGAAAATATTTTGTGTTTGTTTTGCACATTTTCTGAGTCCAATAAAATTTTCATATTATAGATGGAAATGTCTGACAAATTAGTCATCGAAACGCCTAACTGTTCTTGCAAAACCTCCACATTTCATCACATTTTTCCTACATGTATTCTTGATTAGTGAATATTAATGGCTATAGTCATTATTAATGGTGTAGTGATGTGGATTAATGTGCTGGACTGCAAAGTCATTTGAACTGCAAGGTCAGCCAGCGGTTCAAGTTCACCTATCTCCTCGGAAACTCTATACAGGGTTGCTATGGGTTGGAACCAACTTGACAGTACTTAACAATACTAATTTAAAATATATTTGCAAAACCCATTTAGATCTCTGTAGATGTGGAAGGATGTATGAGGCTTGTAATTAAAGTAAGTAAATAATTTACTAAAGAGAACTTAACATACAACTGCTGCAAAGCCATCTTACTTGTTGTTAAGTGCCATCAAGTTGGTTCCTACCCATAGTGACTGTGTATATGGTTTCTGAGGAGCAGCTGATGAGCTTGAACCAGCTACCTTGCAGTTCTAATGGTTTTGTAGTCTGGTGCATTAACCCACAGTGCCACAGGTTCTTTTAATAATAGCACACATAGTTATCTGGAGTAATTACAGTATCAGAACTAAGAAGTCGCTACCCCTCTCCAAAGAACAAACACAGTGGGACTTGTTATCTTACTAGCTAACAGGGAAGAGTTTGGAATCATTTGGACAGGATTAGAGGAATAGAAAAGGCCAGTTTCACCAAGTGAGACTTAAAAGATAAATTAGCTTATATTTCTGAAATCCTCATAAGCCAGGTCACACTACTTGAGCTTGACCTATGGGCTAAGAGGAGCCAGCAGAGAGTTATACACAAGTGAATGGCAGGATCTCTTTATTTTTTAGTAAGGTAACTAAAGACAATATGGACAATAGACAGGAGGAGAGACTCTGGACTCTTAAAGGTCAACTATTGTTGTTGTTAAGTGCCATCCCCCCAGTCAGTTCCAATTCATAGCAACCCTGTATAGGGAGGGTTTCCATGGAGCAGCTGGTGAGTTTGAACTACTGACCCAGTGGTTCAAACCTAACTTGCAGTCCAGTGCTTATCCTACAGCACCACATTAGGACTTCTAAAGGTCAACTTGTTCTTATGTGCCGTCGAGTTGGTTCCAACCCATAGCGACCCTGAACAGGGTTTCCAAGGCTGTAAATCTTTACGGGAGCAGAAAGCCTCATCTTTCTCCCATGGAGCAGCTCGTCAACTAGAAGGTGATTATATCAGTCATAGGAAAGAGGCTGGGGCTAACTTTAAGTGGTCAAAACAATGATAAAAGACAAAGGAGTAGATTAGAGAGAAATTTCAAAGAAAAATCCACATTTTACAGATAGTGGATGTATGAAACAAGGTGAGAAAGAGTAAAGAACAAAGGAGTTAGGCGTCTTCCTTGGATTACAGAATAAAATAACTTTCATTTATATGTCAAGTAAGTTCAGAATGCACTTTATTATATTCTACATTCCTTTGTTTCAACAACTTTTTGATAAATTAATATGTATTAAATAAAATATAAAGCTTATTGAGTAATTATACAAACACTCAGACCTCTACTATATGTTTTCTTTGTGACATTTGTAGATATTTTTCCTAGTCATATTTTCCCCTTATTAAAAAGAGCCTAACTTGGGAATCCTCTCTTCAGAGATACTTGTGTATGCATATATTGTTTTTCATTTTTCCTATGTTAATAGGTTAATGAACTTTGAAAATACCTTGGTCAGTGGGCATTCATAAGGGATAGTACCTATGTGTCTGAAAACTAAGTGAATTCGATCTATACTTCTCAATCTTGAATGCACATATGAATAATACGAGGTACCTGACAATATTTGGTGTGTCTGGGCTGGGACCTGCTAATTTTCCTTTTGATAAAACTCCTAAGTGATGTGGATGCCACTAGTCCATACACATACTTTGATTAAGAAAGATGTAGAATAAAGGCATATGTAGACACACACACACACACACACACACATCAAAGTATATTTGCTTAATATAATGTATCTAATTTCAATTTGAAGAGCACTACATTTTTCTCACAGGAGTTAAGGTGAACAATGTTGTTATTGTTGTTAAGTGCTGTCCAGTTGATTCCGACTCATAGAGACCCTGTATAGGGTTTCCGTGGAGCAGCTGATGGGTTTGAACTGCTGACTGTGTGGTTCCCAATCCAGTGCTGACCCTACAGCACCACTCCAGGAGTCCAATAGTAGCTACTAATTGTGCACATATTTCTATTTAGCAATATAACTGCATGTCATTTTTGTCTCTTGGCAAGAGACAAAACCTTACAGGTTTCAAATTATGTGAATGATCCTTTTTAAGAAGAGAACTCATAAAGAACCACCCCATTGTTATTTTTTCATTAGTAATTCTTTACTGACAACTTGGATTTATGCCTGATAATTGTACAAATATTTAAAAATTAAAATGACTTCCAATGTATTTCAAATACTTTTACAGCTTGGAGGGTGAATTTCTAACTTTCCTCCTACAAGTCTATTCCTTTATGATTCCACAGTTATGTGGGTTTACTTAATAGCCTCAAATTTCACAATATAATTCATGTATGCTGAAAGACATCAAAAATAATATGAGATGCCTCAGGGTCTCAGAATGAAGCAATTGTCAGCTCTGCCCTCATGAAATTGGACTCAAAGAGGTAATCTGTTTCCGTCTATTTAAAAGTCTTTCTTTGAGAATTCCTCCTGCATCCCTCCACTCCCTCTTAGAGGAATCCCATTTATAGTTCTGACAATTTTCTCAAGAAATGCCTTTTTTTTATCCCCTTGGGAGTCCCTGAAGTCAAATGCCAGAAAATGTACAGTATTTCTTTGTGTATATGACATAGACGTTAACCTTGAATACAGTGTTTGATTTCTATGTGTTTCTAAGCAAGAACTCAGCTTCCTGAGAGGTGCAAATGGCTCACCACTCAACAGCTAACCAAAAGGTTGAAGGTTCAAAACTGCCTAGCAATGATCTACTGCTATAAGATTATAACCATTGAATGGAGCACAGTTCTACTCTAAAGCATATAGGATCATCATGAGCCACAATGAAGTTGATGGCAATGAATTTTAAGCAAGAACTAAGCCATCTTGGAGAAAGAAAGCTCATGTTTGCTCTTCAGATACTATATGTCCTTTAGTATGCTATACACTGGACCAATGTATAAGATATGTAGAAAGACAGGCTAATCTGTACTGGCCTTAATTTCTCAAAAAGTGCAGGGATCTTAGAGCTGGAAGGTCCTCAATAATATTCTATTTAACCTCCTATTTGACTCAGTGGCCCCTAGCACCTCATCCTTGAGATTCATTGTAGGGACCATTAGTATTGTCCAAGGGGTGACACCCTAACAGGCAGCTCCTGTTGTTAAAAATTTTCAGCTGTAAGTAAGCAAATTACTTTGATGTTTCTTTCATCCTATGTGCTCTCCTCTCTTATACTTCTACATATGTTCTTGCCTTTTCAGTTTTACCATGCTAATTCCTTATTTGGAACCTTCAGAATTGCAATTTACGCTCTCCTAAAATGATTTTGGAGGAGCTCTGGTAGCGTAGTGGTTACGAATCGGGCTGCGAACCTTAAGGTCAGCAGTTCGAAACTACCAGCCGCTCCGCGGGAGAAAGATGAGGCTTTCTACTCCCGTAAAGATTTACACCCTCGGAAACCCTGTACAGGGTGGCTATGGGTCAGAACCGACTCGACGGCACTTAACAACAACAAAATGATTTTGGAATCTTGGTGTGGTGCTATGGGCTAATATATGTCAGGCGGCAAAGTCATTTGAACTGCAAGGTCGGTGGTTCAAACTCACCAGATGCTTCTTGGAAACCCTATACAGGGTCACTATGGATTGGAATCGACTCGACAGCAACAAAATGATTTTACTGCAGCACAACCTGAATTTGGACACATTAAGAGTACTGTCTATATCTAAAATTGCCTTGTCATTGTACTTTGAGCCTCCGCTAATGAAATCTATCAGTTTTGTCTCATCTTTCTCCTCTTGTTTTTAGATACACCAATGAAGAGTTAAACAGTTCTCATTGGGTCCCACATAGTACTGGAAGTATGACTATTGAAACTTAGCTCCCAGTCCTGTGTTTCTAACCACATGACCATCATTTCTAATGACTACAAATTTTCCTACTGAGTCTACTGCTGAAACATGGAGACTTTCCCATTAGCAACCTGGACAATCCCGCGTATGGTAAATTATTTTCTGAACTATTTGCGTTTTCTAGAATTTCTATTACCACTGACTGTGAAAGAATTACATTCTGTTAATGAGGTAAAGGCACATTTCTGTAATAATGTGTGTGTGTAGTTCTTTAAAAAATAATTGAGTTTTTGGTGAAAGTTTACACAGCAAGTTAGGTTCCCATTTGGAAATTTCTGCACAAATTGTTCAGTGGCATTGGTGGTGGTGGTGGTGTGCCGTGGAGTTGGTCACGACTCATAGCGACCCTGTACAGGATTTCTGAGGCTGTAAATCTTTATGGGAGCAGAAAGCCTCATCTTTCTCCCACAGAAGAGCTGGTAGTTTCGAACTGCTTACCCTGAGGTTAGCAGCACAATTCTTAAGCACTACACTATAAGAGCTCCTTCCAGTGGCATTAGTTAAATTTATAAAAACGTATCAACATTCTCTTTGCATTCTGTTTGATCTATTTCTAGCACTCTAGTTTCACGGCTCCCTTATCTTCTCATCTTTGCTTTTGAGTAACTGTTGAGCTTTTTGTCTCCTACTGATGGTTTCTAATAGAGCACCGATTTCCTAGATAATATCATTTTTTGTGTGCCACACTGTTATTTCACTAAAGGGTGATCTCAGCATATAAGTGAGTTATTGTTGCTGAGCTGTTCATTGTTGTCAAGTGAATTCCAACCCAGTGACCCTGTATAGGGTTTCCAAGGAGCAGCTGGTGAGCTTGAACCCCCGACCTTACAATTCAAATTGACTTTGTAGTCCAGTGCATTAGCCCATAGCATCTTACCAAGTTCCATATAAGTGGGTGGTGGTGGTGGTGGTGTGCTATGTAGCCAGTTCCCACTCATAGCAACCCTGCATAGGGTTTCCAAGACTGTAAATCTTTATGGGAGCAGAAAGCATCATCTTTCTCCTGCAGAAGTACTTGTAGTTTCAAGCTGCTGACCATGAGGTAAGCAGCCTGATTCGTAACCACTGCGCTACCAGAGTGAGTAAATACTGGTTAATATGTCTTAGATGACTGCTTGCAAATTTTTAAGACCCAGATACCTCACTTCACTTGGATAGACATCATGATATTTATGAACGATAACTGAATTGTTCCATGAGACTGTGGTCCTAAGCTTTCAACTCTAGAAAATGAATCTTAGAAGGTATTTGGTTGTATCTATGGAGTTTTCATGTTGTGTCTTCAGTGACTATATGTGACTGCACTCATATATGGAGCCCTGGTGGTCTAATAGGTTACACATTGGGCTGCTAATATCAAGATCAGCAATTTCAGCCCACCAACTGCTCCACAGGATAAAGATGAGGTTTTCTGCGCCTATAAAGACTTACAGACTCAGAAACGCTATAGAGCATTGCTATGAATCAGAGCTGACCTGACAGCACACCCCACCACCCACCACCCACAGATATGTATTTACACATACCTGTAAGGGTAGCTTTCACCATATTTATTCAATCTTTATGTGGAGCAAATAATCCAAGAAGCTATATTATAGGCAGAGGAATGTGGTATCAGGATTAGAAGATTCATTAACAACCTGCAGTATGCACATACACAATCTTACTTGCTGCAAGTGAGGAGGATTTGAAATGCATACTGATGAAGATCAGACTATGGCCTTAAGTATGGACTGCACCTCAACATAAAGAAAACAAAAATACTCACAACTGGAACAATAAATATGATAAATGGAGAAAAGATTGAAGTTGTCAAAGACTTCATTTCACTAGGTTCCACAATTAATGATCATGGAAGCAGAAATCAAGAAATATAACGACATATTGCATTAGGCAAATTTACTGCAACACGCCTCTTTGAAGTATTCAAGAGCAAAGATGTCTGTTTGAGGAAAAAGGTGCATCTGAACTATGTAAAAGTTGGACAGTAACTAAGTAAGAGCAGAGAAGAATCAATGCATTAAAAATATAGTGCTGGAGAAGAATATTGAAAGGACCATGGGCAGTTAAAACAACATATTGAAAGAAGTATAGATAGAATGCTCCTTGGAACAGAATGACAAGACTTCATCTCTCGTACTTTGAATATATTGTCAGGAGAGACCAGTCCTTAGAGAAGGACATCATGCTTGGAAAAATGGAGGGTCAGCAAAAAAGGGGAAGGTCCCCCCAAAAATGTGGATTGACTTAATGGCAGCAGCAATGGCTCAAACTAACTCAATGGCAGTGAGTTTGGTGTTGGGGAAATAGATATTTCTATTTGTTTGCACTTATATACATACTTGTAGCTACCCATAGATCAATATGCCTATACCCTGTAACCTATATGTGCTCAAACATTTCTTTTTACTTTGGTTGTGCTGTGCTCAGTGCATCTACATTTAGTGCCACTTTTCAAATTACCTAAATAAATAAACATAAGTCTCTGATTTAAATATTTTCTTCTTCCTCCATCCTCTATCTGGAAATCCCCAATGAACATTGGTCTCTATATTCTTGTCTTCTTATAAAAGTAGATTCATACAATATTTCTTTGTATGCTTAACTTAATTCACAGCCATGATGTGGCACTGTAGGATAAGCACTGGATTGTTAATTGCAAGGTCTACAGTTTACGTACATTAGCAGCTCCTCAGACACCCTATACAGGGTCACTATGTGACACAATCAACTTAATCATACTTAACAACAATAGCAACAATGGCTAATGATCAGGAACATCTTTTCATAGATTTGCTAGTAGCTTGAATATCATCTTTGGTGATGGTCTGTTCGTGTCCTTTACCCATTTTGTGATTGGGTTGTTTGTCTTTTTTTGTTGAGCTGCAGTTTCTATAGATTTTTATAGATTAGAACTGTATTGTATTAATCATTTCTGAAGCTCTTTGCCCAGTCTGAGGGTATTTATTTACTCTTTTAATAAAGTCTTCTGGTGAGTATAAGTTTATAATTTTTATGAGGTTCTATTTATTTTGTCTTCTTCTATTAATGCATTTGTTTTTATGTTTGTTATCCTATTTTTAAAAGAGATTAGCTTCCATTGCTTTCTCACTATATTTTCTAATCTTTCAGATTAAAAAGTTTGATATCTTTTGAGTTCATTTTTATTTATTTTGATGTGAGGTTTAGGTCTTATTTCATTTTTCTGCAAGTGGATATATCTGATTTTGCCAGTCACTTAATAAAGATACTCTTTCTGCCCACTGAATGGGCTTTGCCCCTTTGATGATGATTAGTTGTTCGTTGATGACCAGGTTTACTTCTGAGTTCTAAATTCTATTTATTCCACTGGTTTATGTGTCTATCATTGATCTAATACTAGGCTGTTTGGACGACAGTGACTGTATATTGTTAGTTTTGCTAATTTTTCTATTTGTCCCAGCAGTTTTTTGTATTAGGATATTCTGTATATAGGATCATATCATTTTCAAATAGAGATAATTTTACTTATAATTTGTTTTGTCTTCCCCTTCTCTCAATATGTGTTTACCCCTGGTGTGGTACTTTGGGATAAAGCACTGGACTGCAAGATTAGTTTGAACCACAAGATTGGTGGTTCAAACTCACCAGCTACTCCTTGAAAACCCTAAACAGGATTGCTGTAAGTTGGAACTGACTTGACAGCACTTAACAACAACAACAACAACTGTCTAGTTGTACTCGTGTTGTGACACTGTAGAATCAGCACTGGGCTGTGAATCACAAGATCGACAATTCAAACACACCAGATGCTCCTCAGAAACCCTATAAATGGTTGCTATGAATTGAAACTGATTTGATGGCACTTAACAACAACAACCCTGGTGGTGCTGAGGGTTAATGCGCCAGACCGCAAAGTCATTTGAACTACAAGGTCGGTGGTCCAAGCTCACCATTCACTATTTGGAAACTCTATACAGGGTCACTATGGGTTGGAACCGACTCAGCGGCACTTAACAACTGCAGCAACAACAACCTCATTAGTGATTTACCCTCCCTTCCCCTGGGACCCATCACAGAATGTTTCTGTTAGTGTGAAAATCTGTTCTTGACTTTTTATAATAGTGATCTCATACGACATTTGTCCTTTTGAGATTAACCTATTTCACTCAGAAAGTTGTCTTCCAGGATCATACATGTTATGAGTTGTTTCATAGATACATCATTATTTTTTAATGTTGCATGGTATTCTATTGTGTGTATGTATCATACTTTACCAACGAGTCCGCTCATAGACCTTTAGATTGTTTCCATCTTACTATTGTGCAAAGTGCTGCTATGAACAACATGGTACTTGTATCTATTTATTTTATTTCTTTCTTTCTGATTTGGATACCTTTTATTTCTCTTTCTTGTTTTATTGTTCTGGCTATGACTTCCAGTACAATGTTGACTAACATTGGTGATAATGGACATCCTTGCCTCTTACCAAATGTTGAACGGAAGACTCTCAGTCTCTCTCTATGGGGTATAATATTGGTTGTTGGTTTTTCATATGTACCCTTAGTTATATTAATGAATTTCCCTTCTATTAATATTTTGTTGAGAGTTGTTATCAAGAAAGGATGCTGAGTTTTATTAAATGCCTTTTCTTCATCAATTTATATGATCATATAGTCCTTTTGTTTCATTTATACTTGACCACCTTTGCAATCTTGATGTGAATCTCTGTTGATCATGATGTATGACTTTTTTTTTTATATACTACTGAAGTCTGTTGGTAGAACTTTTTATTTTTTTTACTTTTGTTGTGAATTGAATGATGCTTTACATGGGAGAACATCAGCTTTACATTCATCCTATGTATTTCATTTCATTGCAATGGTTACAGTCCCCTCCATGCATCATCATTTAACAGCATTTGCTTCCATTTTCTCTGTGTTTTGTTTTTTGTTTGGATGTACACTGAAAGTACTCAGGAATATATAACCATTCAAACAACCAAAGGGTATACCCTGCAAGCCAGGCCTTGGCCACCAGCACACAGCCCCTCTCCTTCCTTGAATCTAGAATCCCCAGCCACTCCATCTGTCCACATCATCGTCTATGCCTCCATCTCTGGCATTGCTACTTCTCCGGATAGGGTCTCGCACTCTGCTCTTCTCACTTGATGGTCCCAGGGTCCTCTGTTCCTGGACTGCAAGGTCAACCACTCCCCTCCTTTTGTTACAAAACATCTACCTTTACATTCACAATCACTCCTGATAGCAATTATTCACTGATGAATCACAAGAGTCTTATCCCCATCTCCTTTCACCAGTCATGTCTAGACAGGTTGAAAACCACTCTGGAGATTCTACGTGTCTCCCACCAAACTAAGCTTCCTCTTGAAAACTTGTAAACCAGTCACTTTGTGCCTTTGTAGCCCCACTATTTTAATTAACCAATGTCTAAGTTGCCCATCCCTGTCAACCCTGTGTACAGAGGGGGTGGGAATGATCCTAGCTGTAAAGATTAGTTCCCTCTTTTAAACTACTACATCCATAAGTATAGGTCTAGTTCATCAGATTGTAATGGATTACACTTCTTTTCCTCTTTCTTCTAGTTGAGGTCTATCATCCAGCCATTGAAGTTATGTCATGTGATTATTCTCTGCAAGTATGGGCATTCTTGTACATCTCCCCTCACTTTATATCAGATGGACCCTTCACTCTCTGCTCTAATCCTCTGTGACTATGCCCTGTCCATGGGCTCAGGAGCCCCCAGGTCTCGCTATACTGCTGGCCAACCAATTTTGGTAGGATTTTGTTGAAAAATTTGCATCTATTTTCATACGAGATATTGTTGTATAATTTTCTTTTTCTAATGATGTCTTTGCCTGGCTTAAGTGTCAGGGTTATGCTGATTTCATAGAAAGAATTCAGTAGTGTTCCTTCCCCATCTATGTTTTTTTAAGAGATTGAGTAGAATTGGTATAGACTCTTCTCTGAATGTTACCAGGAAAGACTGGTTCCTGGAAAAGGACATCATGTTTGTTAGAGGTCAATGAAAACGAGGAAGATCTGTTGTGGGGGTCTGAGATGGCCTCCACCAATCTGTAAGAAGTTCGATTGATACAGTGGCTGAAACAATGGGTTCAAACATAACAATCGTGAGGACTGGACAGCATTTCATTGTGTTGTACATAGGTTCCTTTTGAGTCAGAATTGACTGGGAGGCACATAGCAACAACAACTACTCTGAGTATTTCATAGAATTATGACATGATAAGGAGCTCTGGTAGCGTAGTGGTTATGAGTCGGGCTGCAAACCGCAGGGTCAGCAGTTTGAAACTACCAGCTGTTCCGCGGGAGAAAGATGAGGCTTTCTGCTCCCGTAAAGATTTATAGCCTCGGAAACCCTATACAGGGTCGCTGTGAGTCGGAACTGACTCCACGGCACACAACAACAACATGACAGTGTTGCCATCTGGTGCTGGAATTTTTGTTTTGTTTTAGTAATTTTTGATTACATCTTTAATTTCTTTTTTGTACTATTGTTGTTGTTACGTGCCATCAAGTCAGTTCCGACTCATAGCGACTCTGTATAGGGTCTCCAAAGCTTTAAGTCTTCACAGGAGCAGAAAGCTTTATCTTTCTCCCAAGGAGCAGCTGGCAGGCTCAAACTGTAGACCTTGTGGTTCATGGTCCAGTACTTATCGTATCAGGCTACCTTCTATTATAATTGTTGTTGCTGTGTGCCATCGAGTCAGTTCCAACTCATAGCGATCCTGTATAGGGTTTCTGAGATTAGTGAATTTGAACCACCCACCGACCTTGCAGTTCAAATGAACCTTGAGGTCTAGTGCTTATCCTACGGCGCCACAAATTTTTGATATCTGTTTGTGTTAGTTTGGATAAGTAGTGTGTTTCTAGGAATTCATCCATTTTGTATAGTTTTTCAAATCTGTTGAAGTACGTATTTTCATAGTAATCAGTTATGATCTTGATCTCTGTTGGATCTATGGTAACGTCAGAAAATTAATTTTTAAAATTTGTTTGTCTCTTCTTTTTTTTCTTTTGTCAATTAAGCTAATGATTTATCTCTTTTATTGTTTTTCTCAAAGAACCAGCTTCTGTCTTTATTGATTATGTCTACTGATTTTTCTATTCCATTTATTTCTCCTCTGATCCTTATTATTTATTTTTTCTGGTATCTTTTACTCTTTATTTTCTATTAGTTCAAGTTGTTAGTTTAAGTTAATAATTTTACACCTTTCTTCTTCTATAATGTAGACACTTGTTGCTATGAATTTCCCTGAGTACTGCTTTTGCTGTGACCCAAAGGTTTCTATATGTTGTGTTTTAATTTTCATTTGATTCTAGGAATGTTTTAATTTTGCTTTTGATTTCTTCTATGACTCAGTGTGGTTTTTTTTAGTATTATATTATTTTGTTTCAATGTACTTTTTTTCCTGTTGTTGCTCTCTAGCTTCATACCATGTGGTATGAGAAGATGCTTTGTATGATTTCAAATTTTAAAAAATTTGTTGAGACTTGTTTTGTGTCCTAATATATGGTCTATAAGGAGCTCTGGTAGCGTAGTGGTTACGAATCGGGCTGCGAACCTTAAGGTCAGTGGTTCGAAACTACCAGATGCTCCGCGGGAGAAAGATGAGGCTTTCTACTCCCATAAAGATTTACACCCTCGGAAACCCTGTACAGGGTCGCTATGGGTCGGACCCGACTCGATGGCACTTAACAACAACAACAACATATGGTCTATGCTGGAAAATGACCCAAGTGCACTGAGGAAGAATGTGTATTGCTCTGATGCTGGGTGGAGATTTTGATATATGTCTGTTAGTTATCTTATGGTTTAAGTTCTCACTGTCTTTGATGTTAGGTGCTATTAAGTCAGTTCCAACTCATAACGACCCTGTATAGGGTTCCTGAAGAATGGCTGGTACATTTGAAGCACCGACATTGCAGTCCAGTGCATTAACCCATAGCACCACACCAGGATTCCTGTCTTTAGTGATGTTTTTTTCAGATGTTCTGTCTGTAGTTTAAAGTGATGTGTTGAAATTCTTTTCTATTATTGTGACATTGTCTATTTCTTTCATATTAGTCAGTATTTGTTTCATGTGTTTTGGTGCATTGGTGCATATGTATTTATAAGTGTTATATCTTCTTGCTAGATTGACCATTTTATTATTATGCCATGTCCTTCTTTATCACTTATAATTTATTTTGATTTTGTGTTTATTTTATTTGACATCAGAAGGGCCACCCCATTCTTTTTTTATTTACTGGTTGCATGGAACATTTTTCTCCATCATTCTATTTTCAGTCTGTTTGTGTTGTTATATATGGGGTGTCTTTTTGTACACTGCAAAAGGATGGATCATGTTTTTTTTAATGCATTCTGCCACTCTTTGCCTTTTGCATAGGGCATTTAGACCATTTACATTAAGGTGATTCCTAAACATGACGCATCTACCTCACTCCTTTTCTAGTGTTTTTTATCTTCATTTTTAAAACTCTGTTATTGTTGTTGGTGGTTTGTTTGTATTTGGCTGATTTTTTCTAACGAGTCTTTTTTGCTTTTCTTTTCTTCGGAATATTGTTTCTTGGTGATTTTTTTTTTTAGTGGTTACATATATTACATTACACAATTTATACAACAGTGTTTAACATATGAACAACAATTAACATACATTAACATAGAAAATCTGTTCCTGTTATTCTCATCCCTCCCCCTTTGCTGTTTGTATCTCTCCATTAACAATAATTGTTGTTGTTGGTAAGTGCCATGGAGTCAGTTCTGACCCATAGCGACCCTGCACAGGGGTTTCTGAGGCTGTAAATCTTTACGGGAGCAGAAAGCCTCGTCTTTCTCCCATAGAACAGCTGGTAGTTTCGAACTGCTGACCCTGAGGTTAGCAATTCAATTCATAACCACTACACTACCAGAGCTCCTTATTAACAATATATACATAACCTGTATTTAATTAGTTTACTTTGTGCTTATTTTTTTTTTTTTGCAAAATGTGTTATATTGTTTGTAGGATTTCATTAGTGAGTTCATTCCCTAAAATATCACAGACTTGGGCCTTATGATTGCCTATGTTGTATTTTTTGGAGCTCTCTCTTATATGTATTTATTTAATGCTCTTGCCTTTCCATTTGGAGTAGTCCCCTGAGTAATATCTTTCTAAATTGGTCTAGTAGTGACAAATTTCCAGAACTTCTGTTTGTTTGGCAATGTCTTGCTTCCACCCTCATATTTGAAAGACAACTTTGCTGGGTAAATAACTTGGTTGGCAATTATTTTCATTCAGTATTTCATATATACAACTCCATTGTCTTCTGGCCTCTTGAGTCTCTGAAGAGAAATCTATACTGATTTGTGAAAGACCCTTGGTAGGTTATATTTCATTTTTCTCTTCCTGCTTTCAAAATTCTTTCCTTGTCTTTGGTTTTTCCTTGGTATGCAATACTGCATTTTTCTCTTCCTTTTTTCTCAGAATTCTCTCTTTGTCTTTTGTTTTTAAGACTATTATTAGGATTGGTGCAGAGTTGATCTCTTTGTGTCTCTTCTGATTGAATTCATTTAGCTTCCTGTATCTGCAAGCTTGGTTCTCTGTCCAAGTCAGGGAAATTCTCTGTGATTACTTCTTGGAAAATTGTTTCTGTGCCTTCTTTTTTGTCATGGTGCCATGGGATCCCAATAATTCTAATGTTAAATGTCTTAATTGAGGCCTACATTTCCTTTTGGGTTCGTTCACTTTGTTCTTTTCTTTAGCTTCTCTTAAGACTTGATAAATTCAGTTATTTTGTCTTCAAATTCATTTATTCTATCTTCTGTCTGCTTGATTCTATTGTCAAATGTTTCTCTTGCTTCTTCTAATTCCTTTGCTTTGCTCTTCAGTTTTTTTTTTTTTTATACAATTTCAGTTTCCTTGTTGAGTCTCTCATGTTGTTTCTCCATTTTTTCCAGTTCTCTGTAAGTTTATTTTCTGTGTACTTTTTGTTTTCTTAAAACATAGTCTAGCTTTTATAGGACTAATTTCCTCTTCTTCATGTCTTGCTTTTGGTTGATCCTTCTTCTCTTGGTATTTTTTGTATTTTACTATTTTTGTTGAACTGGTGCAATTTTGTCTTATTTATTAGTTTGAATTTTGTATTCTTGTTTTCGTGAGAAAAATTTATGATTGGGTGCACTAGTGGTGCATTGGCCAAGCACTGAAAGGCCAGAGATCATAGCCACCAGCTGCTCCATGGGAGAAAGCTGTGTCTTTGCAGCCACTTCTGCAAAGATCCACAGCAATGAGAATCCCACAGGGCAGCTCCACCCAACCCCAGAGGGTCACTATGAGTGAGAATCCACCCAGCTGCAGTGGGCTGAATATTGTCTCTTAAGAACCACTAGAAGTCACACTTATCTAGATTTTGCTAATTTGTTTTGTTTTATTTTTCAGTGCTGATTCAGAAGTTCTGGATGCTTGTTCTCTGAAATTCATTATGCATTGATGGGAGGTGGGTCTAGCTTGTTGCAGGCTCTGATGTAAGCGGTGGGGCTCAACTTTGCTGTGGTGAAGGTGGGGGACTCTCAATATCTTTCCTGCATGGGTATTCCTTCACAGACTTGCCCTTATCTTTCTGAAGGATTTCCTTAACTTTGTTGCCTTTGCAGTTTCTGCTGGTCCTAGTGTCCGTCCATCAAGGACCTCAGTAAGATTCAACAACACTCTTTTGCAATGCCACAATCTCTCTTTACTCCCTCCCAATTGTATGGCCTGTAAATTCTCACATACAATGTGTGCTCTCTTTAAAAAAATAAAACAAAAAATGCTACAGCTTCCTCAGATTATCTCCCTTTCTGTGTTCCGCACTTGGAATGTTACCCAGCCCAGTCCCAAAATGACTGTAATGAAAGAGTCCTCCCAATGTTAGCAGGTAGATCCTCCCAGCTTCTGTGCCATCTCTGCTCCTCCTCTACCCTGCTCCTGAACTCATCCGGAATCCCCAACACCTCTGCAGTTTTGAGACCTTATTTTGTTGTTGTTGTGAAGTGGGTTAATTGCTGGGGAAGTAAATGGGAGATGAGCGCATCTACTAACTTCACCATCTTCTTCTGCCCCCATTTATGGCTTTTTTTTTTAAAGATCTTTCGTGACAGATCACCTGAACTTTCATATTTTTGGCTCTTGTTCTGCCTGACATTGATTTTGCTCCAAAGGCATCCTCCTAACAAGACACTTTTGACTCTTGGCCGTGGCAGCTGCTATTCAATTCTTCATGGTCTTTGTGCTATGCCCTCCAAATGCTTCTTGAGAAGCTGAGCTATTCTCTACTTAACATTTCAACTATATGCTTCTAAACCTGAAACAGATGTGATCCCGGCTGCTATGATTTGCCATGAGTTTCTCTATTCCCATTATAAGCAAGGCAGGTAAAAGGCAGCTGATTTGCTGTCCTCATATTCTAGAGTCAGAGAAAATAGGGAGGTTAAAACAAAAAAGTATGAGAAAATAAATATTTGAAGTAGAGAAATAAAGCCACATGGAGAGGGAAAGGAACAACCACTTAAGAATCTATTATCCTAATATCATATGTTATAGTTTGGCAACTACTGATTTGCCTGGCATTCCTTTTAAATCATATTTGTGGCCACCCAGATTAACTATGTGAGCTGATCTCTTGAGTTAATATCAGCTTGCTCTTTTCAGCGCCCATGCCATTTACTGTCTTCAAAAAATGAACTGCTTCTTACTCAGCCGTTTGTGTTTCCAAGAACTCACGGTCTTTTTTTTTTTTTTTTTTTCTTTTCCCCTTTCTTTTTGTATGGGAACAGAAACTAGAAAGCATTCAATGAGAAAAATTAACCACTTCTAGAAAAGGTGGAAGCCCAGAGAAAAAGGGGTTTGTCTTTTATGGCTTGTACTTTGTAAGCTGCGGGTGTCACTCAATTTCCTCACCACCCACATAAAAAGGTTGCCACCCAATCACTGTGTTTTCTATCCAAAACCCCTCCCCTTTGATTTTGGCTAGGAAAGACCTTAAGAAAGACTGCCCTTTCGGAACATTGCACACTATGACATATAAAAGCTGTTAGCAGCTCCTGTAGCCAGCAGCATTCAAACCTTGCAGAGTTTTGCTCTCAGAGTTTGTAATAAGACACACACCTCTAACAAGAGTTCATGATACAACATAGCAAAGAACTTTAAATTTTTGGAAGAACATTATATTCATTTTGGCATTGTGCAGAGGTAAGATATTCAGCTCAACAAGTTTATTTTGCATGCATTGTTTTTAAAGTAGCTCATTTTTTTTCCTTAAGAAATGAGACTGGAATATTATAATGTTTTGATATGTATTCTATCACTTGGTGTACAGATATGTCTGGGAGACATTCTCAGTACAATCTCTATTACCTGAGATGCATTTTTCATCTCCACTTTCCAGATGAACCTCCATTCTTAAAGATTTCCCATTGCAAATAAATATTCAGTATTGCAGTCTCTGGTTAGTCATTTGGGACAAGTGGTTTACATTCATTTGGGGTGTAGTAGTCATGCTGTTTGAAGTTTTTTTTTGTTTTTTTCTCCAGTCATAGGAATTTTCTCTTAGGGGACTGTCTCAGAACATTAAGCAAAATGAATAGTAACTGTTCTATAGGTTGTTTTTTAGGCTTCCTTTCAAAAGTTGTTTGGATTTCTGAAGAAAATTAAATTCAAGCAATGTTTCCAAAAGATGACTTTGTAAATTCACATCTTTTGCTATCCCTCCTCCCATTTTTCTTTCATAGACCATAACTCTACCTTTCTGCTTTAAAACAAAATAAACGTGGTGGCCTCTCCTTCTTCATCCCTCAAAATGATAGCCTTCTCTGCCTTTGGAGGGGCACTGCTGTTCTCCCTACTCTGTGAAATGAGTGCCGTCATCTTACTCAATGCCACTGACTCATCGCCGCCAACCAATAATTTCACTGATATTGAAGCAGCTCTGGAGGCACAACTCGATTCTGCGGATAGTCCCAAAGCTAGACGGAAGCGCTACATTTCGCAAAATGACATGATCGCCATCCTTGATTATCATAATCAAGTTCGGGGTAAAGTGTTCCCACCTGCAGCTAACATGGAATATATGGTAAGAAGACTTTGTTTTCTTTGAGTTTGGAAGGAGGAATCTTTAAGTTGTATGAAAGAAACTAGAAGGATATGTCAAGGGATATGGGGCTTTGTATACGTTGAACTTTAAGTGAAGTTCCTATGTGACAAATAATTCTAAATACTAGTTCATTGTAGAATTAAAGGAGGAGGGGATCCAGATGAATTTTGGTCTGTGAACTCCAGACCCACCGACAAACCACACCTTATATAAAGAATAGACTAAAAAAAGAGTTGTGTTAACTAAATATTTAGATGGTCCACATGTATTTTATTTCACATGGAACTTTTTCTGTGCTTTCATTATCTAATAGTTATCAGTGAAAGCATTTCTTGAAAATATTTCTTAAAATTATAGGTTTCATGTGCATGATTTATGCTCTGGTTAGTGTCTTTTCCTTGTTTTGGACAAAGCTCTTCTCCATACTGATCTATTTCTATTCTAAGTGAATAAGATGACTTTTCCCTCATTCTGATTTAATACTTTGTTGTTTAGATAACAGTTTTAAGCCAGAACACATGCACACTGTTCCAACTTACAGAGAACAAATACTTTGTTTTCTCTGGTAAAAATAGGTTCTCTATGTTTAAATTATATTACTTAGTAAGTAAAACATTTCAAGTGGCTATTTAAAGGGAAGAGGTCTTTTAAAACTTTATTTCTGGTTTTTAATTTATGATACTCTATGGTTAAAATCTAGCATCTTACAAGATGACAACTTGGAGTATATTTAAGGTTATCAAGACCACCAATGTGGTATTTCTAAATTGGGGTAAAGGGATATGACATCACTAACAAAATTTTTAAGTACTAATCTGAAATTTGGTATTTGTATAAGATTCTAACATTTATCCATTTTATTCAAATAAACTTTTTAAGTTTGACAATGTCACAGAAAAGAAAAGATTTTTCAAATGTATAAGAGCCATTGTTCATAGAATTAGAATTTAGACTATATGCACATGCATTTTCTTAGGATTTCTTAAAATACAAGCAAAATGTAATGGTTCTGATTTACAAAGGACAACATTAAGGTTATACTCTCTGGAACTTCATTATTTGGTTCCAATCCTGGAGCATAAACTGTGTGAGTTCATACTATCACTCTATTTCAACTTCATCATCTCTAACATGACATTAGATGTCCTGGTATGACACTGTAGAATTAGCACTGAACTGTTGTTAACTGAAAGGTTGGCAGTTCAAACCCACCGACTGCACCTTGGAAACCCTATAAAGGGTCACTATGACTTGGAACCAACTCAATAGCACCTAACAACAACTGTAATATGACATTTAAAGACGTATCTGCCTCATGGCTTTGTGAAGAGGAATATATATGAATGGGGCTACACAAAGTTCATGTAAAAAATGAATGAAAAGATAATGGAGTGTTTCCATGAATTTTTAACCCTTTTATATAAATTGGATGGAGTCCTGTTGTGGTGCTGTAGGATAAGCACTTGATCATAAGATCGGTTTGTAGTACAAGGTCAGCAGTTCAAACTCATGAGCTGCTCCTCAGATACTCTATACAGGGTCTCTAAGAATTGGAACCAACTTGGCATCACTTAAGAACAGCAAAATTTAAGTTGGACAGTCTTGGCATGGCACAAACAGGTAAGCACTTGGCAACTAAGGTTCAAATTCACTCAAAAACACATAAGAAGAAAGACCTAGCTATCTATTTTCAACAGGTTCCAGCCAATGAAATCTGATTGAGTAGAGTTCTACTCTGAAACACATAGGAGACTACAATGAAAAATTAGCTTGTATTGGTGTATTTGAACTTCTTAAGAAAGTTGCTCAGTAAAAACCAAGTCAAGATCTAAAAATAGAAATAGTTACCCACATAGAAGAGGTGATTTTAGAAGTAGAGGCACAGATGAAGAAAGGAATAAATTTAAGATTTTATTATAAATTATGAGATAAATATGGAAAATATCCCATAAGTGCACAGATAGGCATAGATTTCAACTGTGAGTTTACAGATTATATCCAGATGCAGAAGCATTGTTCTCCAGATAAAGAAGGTGATGACCAAGACTACAGAGTCATCTACTTTCAAATTCTAACACTGCTGCCAATTCTGTGACCATGTACAAATTTCTTAATTTGCCAAAGACCTGATTTCTTTATCTGTAAAGTGGTAATAATAGTACAGATAATTCATCGTGACCAATCAGTAAATGCATGTAAAAGTTGGATTGTGAATAAAGAAGACAGATGATTTCATGCATTTGAGTTATGGTATTGGAGGAGAATATTAAAAGTACCATGGACCACCAAAATACCCAACCTGTGCTAGAAGAAGTACAGCCAGAATGCTCCATAAAAGCAAGGATGATGAGTTGTCATCCCTCATATTGGAGAAGGACATCATGCTCGGTATGATGTCAGCGAGGGTCAGCGGGTCAGCGAAAGACAGGAAGACCCCCAACAAGATGTATTGGCACATGGATAGCATCAATGGGCTCAAGCTTAGCAATCATTGTAAGGTTGGCGCAGGTTGGGCAGTGTTTTGTTCTGTTGTGTGTAAGGTTTCTATGAGTCGGAGCCAACTCAATGGCATCTAACAACAACATAACAACAATCAATAAATAATACACATCGTTATTTTAATGGTATCGCAAACAGGGATCATCATGAATAAAAGCATCGGTAGATTACAAATGGGAGAAATAGACTGAAAATAGTCATTTTTTTCTCCTTAGTTATAGTCTTTCCCCACTGGTCAAGAATTAATCCATTCCACATGTTGCTGTGTGCTAAAGACTTGGTTAATTGTTTCCATAATGATCTCATTTGATAATTTTCATTCTCATTGTGAAGGAAGGATTGTTATCTTCATTTTAGAAATGAAATCACTTAGACCCATGGAGGTTAATTATTAGGCCAAGGTCATATGAATAATGAGTGTTTTCATTGGAATTAAGATTTATAAAAAACCAAAGTTGCCATCAAGTAGATTCAACTGATGGCAACCTCTTATGTGTCAGAGTAGAATTATACTTCTTAGGGTTTCCAATGGCTGATTTTTTAGAAAGATCACCAAGTCTGTCTTCTGAGGTACCTCTGGGAAGACTCCAACTGCAAATGTTTCAGTTAGCAGCTGAGCAGTAAACCATTCCACTCACCCAGGGGCTCCTAAATGTGTTGCTGTTCTTAGGTGCCGTTAAGTTGGTTCTGATTCATACCCTATGCAAAATAGAATGAAACATTGTCTGGTAATGTACCGTTTTCACAGTAATTGTTATATTTGAGCTGACAGTCCCTTTTACCAAGCATAATGTTCTTTTCCAAGAACATTTCTGACATGTCCGAAGGGTAAGAGGGGGAATCTTGCCACCCGTATTTATAAGGAGAATTCTGGCTGTACTTCTTCCAAGCACATTTGTTTGTTCTTCTGGCAGTCCATGATATTTTCAATATTCTTTGCCTACACCATAATTCAAATGTACTAATTCTTTTCTGGTCTTTGTATTTGTTGTCCAATTTTCATATGCATATGAAGCAATTGAACATACAATGACCTGGGTCAGGTGTTCCTTACTCCTCAAAGTGACATCTTGGCTCTTTAACACTTTGACGAAGTCTTCTGCAGCAGATTTGCCTAGTGCAATATGCCATTTGATTTTTTTGACTGCTGTTTCTATGACTGTTGATTATGGATGCAAGCAAAATTAAGTCATTGAAAACGTCAGTCTTTTTTCCAAGATGTTATTTATTAGTCCAGTTGTCATGCTTTTTGTTTTCTTTATATTGAAGTGCAATCCACACTGAAGGTTGTAGTCTTTGATCTTCATCAAGTATGTCAAGTCCTCTTCACTTCCTGCAAATACAGTTGTGTCATCTGCATATGGCAGCTTGTTAATGAGTCTTCCTCCAATCCTGATGCCATGTTCTTCTTCATATACTTGAGCTTCTCAGATTATTTGCTCAGTGAACAGACTGAATAAAAATGGCAAATGATACAACCCAGGAACACACCTTTCCTGATTTTAAACCATTTGATATCCCCTTGTTTTTTTCTGATGACTGCCAGTAGGTCTATGTGCAGATTCCTCATAAACACAAAGAAGTGTTCTCGAGTAGTCATTCTTCACGATGTTACCCATAGTTTGTTATGATCTACACAATTGAATGCCTTTGCATAGCCAATAAAAACACAAGTAAACATCTTTCTGGTATTCTCTTCTTTCAGTCAAGTTGGAATGATATCCCTTGTTCCATGTCCTCTTCTGAATTTAGTTCCAATTTCTGACAGCTCACTGTCAGTGTACTACTGCAACCAATTTTTAATTATCTTCAGCAACATTATAGCTGCATGTGATATTAATGAGATTGTTCAATGATTTCTACATTTCATTTTATCACGTTTTTTTAGAATGGGTACAAATATGAATTTCTTTCAATTGATTTGGCCAGGTAGCTGTCTTCTGTATTTCTTGATATAGATGACTGAGTGCTTCCGGTGCTGCATCAGTTTGTTGAAAGATTTTAATTTGTATTCCATCAATTCCTGGAGCCTTGTTTTTTGGCCAGTGTCTTCAGTGCACCTTGGACTTCCTTCAGTATCATCAGTTCTTGATCCTATGTTATGTCTTGAAATCATTTTACATCAACCAATTCTGTTTGGAACAGTGGCTCTGTGTATACTTTCTAGTTTTGATGCATCCTTTACCATTTAGTATTTTGACTGTGGAATTCTTTTGCAACCTGAGGCTTGAACTATTTCTTCAGTTCTTTCAACTTGAGAAATGCTGAGTATGTTCTTCCCTTTTGGTTTTCTAACTTCTGGTGTTTGCACATCTTACTATAATACAAGACTATCTTTTCGAGCTGCCCTTTGAAATGATCAATTCAGCAATTTTCTTCATCATTTCTTCCAGTCACTTTAGCTTATCAATATTTAAGAGCAAGTTTCAGAGTCTCTTCTGACATCCACTTTGATTTTTTTTCTTTCTTTCCTGTCTTTTTAATTACCTTTTACTTTTGTTATTTATGATGTTCATGATTGTTGTTGTTGTTGTTAAGTGTCATCGAGTTGGTTCTGACTCATAGTGACCATGTATAGGTTTTCCAAAGAACAGCTGATAAGTTGGAACTGTCAACCTTGTGATTCAAAATGACTTTGCAGCCCAGTGCATTAACCCACAGCACTATATCAGGACTCCAATGTTCATGATATCATCCCTTTAATTCTTCTGGTCTTTGGTTATTAGTATCCTATGAATCAAATATTTTCTTGAGATGGTCTCTAAATTCATATTGGGTATACTCAATTATACTTCTTGTTGGAATTTTTTAAACTTCAGCCTTAACTTGCTATGATCCACAGTCATCCCTTAGCCTTGTTTTGGCTAATGAGATTGCATTTCTCCCTCATCTCTTCCCACATATGTAGTCAGTTTGATTCCTGTTAAGTCTATCTAGTGAGGTCTATGTGTATTGTTGTTGTTGTTAGGTGTCATTAAGTAGGTACCAACTCATAGCAACCTTATGCACAACAAAATGAAACACTGCCCATTCCTGTGCCAACCTCATAATTATTGCCACACTTGAGCCCACTGCTGCTGCCACTGTGCCCATCCAACTCATTGGGGTTCTCCCTCTTTTTCACTAACCTTCCACTTTACCAAACGTTCTTTTCCAGGGACTGGTCCCTCCTAAAAAATATGTCTGAAATATGAGTGATAAAGTCTGGTCATCCTGATATCTAAGGAGCATTCAGGTTGTTTCTTCTTTTGGTGGTCAATGGCACTTTTAATATTCTCTTCCAATACTATAACTCAGATGCATCAATTCTTCTTTATTCATTGTTCAACTTTCACATGCATATAAAGTTATTGAAAATACAGTGGCTTGGATCATGTGTACCTTAGTTCTCAAACTGACATCTTTGCTCTTCAACCTTTTAAAGAAGTCTTATGCAGCAGATGTGCCTGATTCAATTTATCATTTGATTTCTTGACTGCTGCTTCCATGAGAGTTGATGATTGGTCTGAGCAAAATGAAATCTTTGACAACATCAGTCTTTTCTCCACTGATGTTATTTATTATCCAGTGGTGAGGATTTTTGTTTTCTTTACATTGAGCTTCCAACCCATACTGAAGGTTGTGGTCTTTGATCATCATCAATAAGTATTTTAAGTCCTCTCCACTTTCAGCAAGCAAGATTGTATCATCTGCATATCGTGGATTGTTAATCAGTTTTCCTTCAGTCCTGATACCACATGTTTTTCCATGTAATCCAGCTTCTCAAATTATTTGCTCACTATACAGTCTGAATAAGTACGGTGAATGAATACAACCCTGGCACATATATTTCCTAATTTTTAACTATTAAGTGTTCTGTTGGTCTATTTGAAAAACTGCCTCTTGGTCTATGTTCTAGAATACTCATTCTCCGCAATGTTGTCCACGTGTGTAGTTGCTGTCTATGTTGTTAAAAAATCATATTTGCAATGAATAAGTCACTGGTCTTCAAAATTCTATCATGTGATCTCTAGCATAATTCCTATCATCAAGGCCATATGATAGCCTTCAAACTACCAATCTTGTCTCTTTGCTTCCAACTGTTTCATTCCAGTCACGAGTTATTATGAATGCATCTTTATTGCAAATTTTATCAATTTCAGAAAGATGAGGCTTTCTGCTCATGTAAAGATTTGTTGTTGTTGTTGATAAGTGCTGTTGAGTCCGTTCCAACTCGCAGAGACCCTGTATAGAGTTTCCAAGGAGTGACTGGTGAACTGCCAACCTTGCAGTTCAAAGCAACCTTGAAGTCCAGTGTATTATCCCACAATGCCACA
Organism: Chrysochloris asiatica; assembly: GCF_000296735.1. NCBI lineage: Eukaryota > Metazoa > Chordata > Mammalia > Afrosoricida > Chrysochloridae > Chrysochloris > Chrysochloris asiatica. Next base: position 858,429 of record NW_006408554.1, on the reverse strand, counting down.
CCAGGACTCCTATAAAGATTATATTGTTGTTGTTAAGTACCATGGAGTTGGTCCCAACTCATAGTGATCCTGCACAGGGTTTCTGAGGCTGCAAATCTTTACAGGAGCAGAAAGCCTCATCTTTCTCCCATGGAATAGTTGGTAAGTTTCAAACTTCTGACCTTGAAGTTAGCAGCCTGGTTCATAACCACTATGCTACTTAGAGCCTCAGGGTCCCCATGAGTCAGAATTCATTCTTGGGCAGTGAGTTTGGTTTTGGTTTACACACATAACATAAATTTTGATATTATCCTGGCTTCTATTCCCAGCCAGTACATATCATACACAGCCACCACCCATTGGTCAGCATGGCTTGTGTGTTGCTATAATACTAAACAGGTTTCAGTGTGACTTCCAGAGTAAGACAGAATAG
>NW_006408554.1:827854-857317 GCF_000296735.1 Chrysochloris asiatica | reverse complement strand
TTTGAACTGATGACCTTTAGGTGAGCAATTCAGTGCTTATTCTACTATACCACACCAAGACTCCAATATGCACACTTTGTTGTTGTTAAGTGCATTGAGTTGGTTCCAACTCATAGGGACCCTGGATAAGGCTTCTGAGGAGTGGCTGGTGAGTTTGAACCATTGGCCTTACAGTCCAAACTGATCTTGTGGTCCAGTGTTTATTCTACAGCATCCCACCAGGACTCCAATATGCACATTAGAGTGTTGAAATTCTTTGTATGGTTGTATAATATTTTCCTTGGATATTTTGTTACTGATTTTAGAAAAAACATAATATTTGAAGTATTTAATTTTTTAAAACTGTGTCTTTTCACAGAAATCATGTAGATGTTGTTACATGTGTTCAAGTCAGTTCTGATCCTGTATAGGGTGTCCTAGGAGTGACTGCCATGTTTGAACCTTGATGTTAGCAGTCCAGTGCTAGCCTATATCACCACATTAAAGCTTAAAATATGTAAGTCAGACTTTTCTCTTGGTTTCTGTTCTACAATTAGTTTATTGACTGATTTCCAGAACTCCTGGGACACCAGCTGTTTTTCATTCTTCCTAAGGGCAGTTTAAACCACAAACCACACTAGTTTCTTAGAGTAAGAATTTCCCCAAAGGAATAAAATTGCAAGACCCACACATAGAGTGAAATTTGTAGAATACTCCCTCAATTCATGTCAGCTAAATCAATTAATTTGCACAATTTTGAGCTACCTCTATGAGAATAGGAGTCATTGGGTGGTACAAATGTTAACGCGGTCAGTTGATAATAGAAAGGTTGATGGTTCGAGTCAGTCCAGAAGTACGTTGAATAACAATGTCTAGCAATCTACTTCTGAAAAACTAGCCATTGAAAACCCTATGAAGCACACATCTCCTCTGATGCACATGGGTCTTCATGAATTGGAATCAACTCCATGGCAACTGGTTTTAAATCATGAAATTCTCCTTGGGGGAGGAGCATTTGAGATGAATGCTCAGGAAAAGCAAGGGTTGGAACACATACCCTAGGAACACAATGATAAGCCATATCACAGGAAAGGAAAAACTTAACACGTTAGCCTAATTTTTGAGACATTTGAGGCAAGACTGTTTCTGCCAAATGTCATTGAGTTGGTACTGAGTGATAGCAACCTTGTATAGGATTTCTGAGGAATGGTCGGTGGGTTTGAACTGCCAACCTTGTGTGGTTGGCAGTCCAGTGCTTATCCTACAGCACCACACCAGCACTCTGAGAAAAAACTGAAGATCACTTAATATAAAAGCAAATCGGGAAACTCCAGAAGCTTTATAAGAGCATCAGAGCTGCATTTTAGAAAGGTGACACTGATGTTTGGTGGAGTTGAGTTTAGCAGTGAAAGTTATCAGAGAGCTGGTGACACTGTGTAAACAAGGCCATTACTTTCGGCAAAGGTAAGGACTCTTGCACCTACAGGGAGAAAAAAAAAGACAGTGACAGACATGGACGACTGGGTGGGTTGTAGTGTGTGAGATGGCATGGGAGGGTGGAAAGGCAGGCAACAGACACTGAAGATGATAATGGAACAGAATTGAACAACTTAAAACTGAAAAAACAATAACAAAAACAAAACCCCCACAAGTGTATGGTGTGATTTGAAGTAGCAAAAAAAGCAATATTGATAATATTCTTATTGTGTACCATTGATTCAAGATGATAGCAACCCTGTTTGACAGAGTAGAACTATCCTAAAGTGTTTGCTAGGGTACAGGCTTTATGGGAGCAGATCAATAGAGCATCTCCCCTAGAGCAGCTGGTAGGTTCAAACATTGGACCATCAAGACACCTTATATTGATAATATGACCATTTTATTTGTTTGATACAGGCACCTATTCATTATAGTTTTAAAGGAATAGGCTTTTTTATATGTTTATGGAAAAGAGAAATATACCAGTTACTAAGTCATAGTTATTGTCAAGTGCCATTGAGTTGGTGTTGAGTCAGTTCTGACTCATTCAATTCTTGCAGTTAGCAGAACAGTGCCCAAGAAATAAGACCTAAATGAATGAGTGAAGAATATATTAATCCATTGCCGGGAGCCAGCCCCTGCAAACTTATTCCAAGGATTTCCGAAGGGGGATGCAGACGTTGGCGGAAAGAATTACACATAGTCGATAAGTCGTGATGAATTCAAAATCTTATTACATGCTTTATTCTTCTCTCATTCTTTACTGTCCTGCTGTCCTGCTCATCTCTTCTTCTGCTTCTTTACTCCCTTCCCCTGCTCCTGCTTTCATCTTCTGCTTCTTTACTCTCTCCTCCCTCTCCTGCTTTCATTCTTCTCCATTCTTTTCTCTCCCCTCCTGCTTTTCCCCTCTATTCTTCCTACATGCTATCTTATCCTCCTTCTTCCTTCTTTAATCTCCTTCCATTTCTTTACTCCCCCCTCTCCTGCTTTTCCTCTCTATTCTTCTTCCTACATGCTTCTTTATTCTTTTTCCTTCTCCTTCTCTTCCACCCACCTCTACTTACTTATTCTATCTTACATGCTTTATTGTCCTTCTTCTCCTTCCTTCTTCTACTCCCCTTATTCTATCTTACAACCCCCTTATATACCATTACAAAAAACATTGTTTTCATAGTAATCAATGTCCTCAAAATACAGTCTATTCTGGGGCACATTCTTCATGGTTTACGACCCTTAAATTTACAACAGGGATGAGAAGTTGCAGACATCAAGGCATACTGAGACATCCTGGCACCTTGAAACCTTTTAGTTAAAACGTTTCTTCACACATAAATAACTTCTATTCTTTTCTCTGAGAAGCAAGTTAGCTTTCACATATGTTTCTTAACCTTTGTCTGTTAAGTCTTGTTAATTTTAGTTGTTAGGTGCAATTAACTCTCCATTAACTTCTTCCATACACTATCCGTTTATAGCCTACAAAAACATCACTTATCAGAATATTTAAAAAACTGAGGCTATGAAAAACAACTTCCCTATTTTACTGATCAGACTTCTTATTTATGTAACTGTAGATTCTCATAGCCCTTATCTATAGTCTAATTGTTTTTAGGAATTCTTGTACCCATATCCTTTATTTATGGCCTAGTTGCTTTTAAGGATTCTTTATTGCCTTAAACTAAGGCTACAAGGAAGAATGTTTATAATCACTAAACCTAAGCTGGTAGTAATTCAATCGACAAATCCTGTCTCCTAGTAGTCTTAAGAACATTGTTAATATAAGTAAAAACAGCCTATAATTTACAAGTAGAATAAATGTAGCTAATATATATCTTCTAACTTTTAATAAAAATATACTAAAGTGTAGGAGAGTCAAAATCTAAAGTAAAGGGATACTAATAAAATCATGAATAAATCGGAGAATGATTCAACAAGAGAAAAATTAACTAGGGGCCTGTGCATAAAATATTTCTTCCTTGTAGCTCTGCTATCCAAGGAAAATAGTTCATTGTTGCTTTGCTAAAACAATGAATTCTTCATGTGCAGGGTTCCCCGTGTCTCATTTCTTTATTTCAATTCCTCGATTAATATGTCTCAATTTCTTCATTTTAATTCCTTAATTATTATGGCGCCTGCCAATCCATCCTTGGCAATAGTTAATAAACTTGTTGCCTAAGATGAGTGATAATTTATGACCGAGGAGTAATGAACAAAATATGCCAATTTTGTTCTTTTGGACTTCAAGTGGAAGACAATGTGGGTAATATAAACAACTTTAAAACAACAACAACAACTTTATTCAGTAGTTGATTAAACACTTGTGGTGGCTATTCTTACCAACTTTTAAAAAACCAAGTCTTATATTGTACCAAATGGCACACTTTCTTTCATTTCCTTGATATAAATATGAGAATTTGATGTGTCTAACCTAAATCTTCTCAATGCATGTTTTCATGACCACTCAAAAGCCTCCTGAGACTTGTTGCAGAAAGCACTGAACCCAGCAAGATTGCAACACATTCATAACTCTGCATTCCTGTTCTCCTAAATGTAGGACCTTGTAAGTGTCTTGGCTTCAAATGGGAAAGGGGCACATTTTGTAGGAATTTTCATACAAGCAGCACATTGCTCAGGACTGTTGTTGTTAGATATTGTCAAGTCAATTTAGACTTGTAGCAACCCCATGGGATAGAGCAGAACTTCATCATAGGATTTTCTAGCCTGTAATCTCTATGGGAACAGATTGCCAGAACTTTCTCCTGTGGAGCCACTGGGAGGGTTTGAACACCCAACTTTTTGGTTAGCAGCCAAGTACTTAAGTGTTGTGCTACCAGGTCTCCTTTGTTTAGTAATATTATTGCTGTTGTTAAGTGCCATCAAGTCAGTTCTCACTCTTAGCAACCCTGTATAGGGTTTCAGAGTTGCGGATGGTGAACTTGAACTGCCAACCTTGCAGTTCAAACTGATCTTGTGGTCCAGTGCATCATCCCACAACCTCACACTTGTATACAAATGGATGAGGTATTAACCTTGAAGGTTACAGTAGTTTTATTCAACTCTACATATGCTTGAGAAATTTCATGGAAATTTTCATTTTTCCACGAACATTTGAGGTCCCCATGGCATTGTGGGCTAATGCGTCAGACTGCAAAGTCATTTGAACTGCAAGGTCAGTGGTTCAAGCTCACCAGCTGCTCCTTGGAAACCCTATACAGGGTCGCTATGGGTCAGAACCAAATGGACGGCACTTCACAACAACAGCATAAAATTAGCTGAAGAGAAAAGCATTGTTTGTCACTATTTTGAAAATAGACTTTATGAAATGTAAATGTAAAAGCATTCATTTGGATTAGGCTCAGAACCAGAATTCACCATTAGTTAATAGACAGAAATACTGTGAATCACAGGTATACCACAGATAGATTGATTATGCTGTTATCTGCAAGGTTGGTGGTTCAAAACCCACCAGCAACCCTTTAGGAGAAAGATGAGGCTGTCTGCATCCATAAACATTTATAGTCTCGGAATCGACTCAAGGGAAGAAGGTTTGGTTTGAGGTTTATATTACTTAGTATTCAATACTTCTTTTTTTGTGGCAAATAATATTTGACCACATGCAACATTATAACAAAAATAATTGTATTGGATTCTTGCTGTGTATTTATTGTACGTAACAATAACAACAGCATCATGTCTGTCCCACAGGTAGTAAACCCTCTGTAAACATGTGGGATCCCTGGAGGAAGTCTTTTAAATTTCTTGAGGCATTCTGGGTAAAAGAATTGTGACTCCAGTACTCTGGTGGGTCATTCAATATTCAATCACCCGTTCCACAATATTACTAGCTGTCGTTCTGTGCCTGGGGGATTCAGTCATGACCAAAAAAAAGACTATTTTAACAGCAAGTACTGTGAATGCATTGGAGCTCAGTGGTTCTAAGGGTAAGCAATGGACTAAACCACAAGCTCAGTGGTTCAAGCCTTCCACCTGTTCTATAGGAGAAAAATGACGCTTTCTGCTCCTGCAAAGATATACAGCTTTAGAAACCCTATACAGGGTTGCTATGAGTAGGAACTGACTCAAAGGCACCGAACAACAATGCCATTGTGAGTGCAAAGGAGTGTGTGAGTGATTAAATACAAGATGTGTTGGGATGACACAGGGGAGCATTTAGCCTAGACTTTGCCAAAGCTTCTAGAAGAAGATGAATTTCAAATATGAAAAATAAATAAGAAATATACTTACTTGGGAGTTCCTGAGTGCTGCAAATGTTAACATGCTTACCTACCTGCTAACCAGAAATTGGTGGATCAAGTCTACCCTGAGGGCATCTTGGAAGAAAGGCAGGGTGATATGCTTCTGAAAAAGCAAGCATTGAAAACTCTATGGAACACAGTTCTGCTTTGACATACAGTGGGCTATCATGAGTTGGATTCTACTTGATGGTAACTTATGTATACAGGAGGAAGTTAAGGAAAGAAAAGTGAAGTGTTGTTAAGTGCCATCCAGTTGGTTCTGACTCACAGGGTCAGCTGGTGGGTTTGAACAGCCAACTTTGTGGTTCAAATTTACTCACTGTTGTTGTTGTTTAGTGCTATTAAGTTGATTCTGCCCCATAGCGACCCTGTATAAGGTTGTGGGCTAATGCATCAGTTCAAATGATTTTGCAGTCTGATGCGTTAGCTCACAACACCACACCAAATCCAGAACCAAGGATTATGTTACATTCAAAGAATAGACAAAAATCCCATATGACTTGGATTTAATGAACAAAAGAGAGAACATTTTTAGTGAGGTTATGGGAGGCAAGCAGAGATGTTTATACTTTACTTAAGATCATGAAAAATGTTGACGGATTTAAGCAAGGAAGTGGCATATTCACAGTTACATTTCCTTCAAGGTCCTTTTGGCTTCAGTGTAAGGAATGGATTGGCTAGGGTAAAGGGAGGGCATGAGAGGAGAGGTTGTTATAAAAGTCTGGATGAGAAAAACTTATGTGAATCAAAAGACTTTAACAAAAGAGTAAAAAGGGAACCCACAGAATGGGGAAAAATATTTTGTAACGACACATCAGATAAGGGACTCATTTCTAAAATACATAGGAAATGACAACACCTCTACAAGAAAAAGACAAATAACCCAATTAAAAAATGTGCTCAGGACATGAACAGACACTTCTCCAAGGAGAAGATCTGGACAGCCAACAAACATATGAAGAAATGTTCACGATCACTAGCTATCAGAGAGATGCAAATCAAAACAACAATGAGATATCATCTCACACCAGCCATAATAGCAAAGATCAAAAAGGCAGAAGACAACAAGTGCTGGTGAGGATGTGGAAAGACTGGGATCCTCCTATATTGTTGGTGGGAATGCAAAATGGTCCAACCACTCTGGAAAACAATATGGTGCTTCCTCAGAAGGTTGGAAAAAGAAATACCGTGTGACCCAGCAATTCCTCTACTTGGTATCTACCCACAAGAAATATAAGCCATAACACGAGTAGATATATACACACCAATGTTCACAGCAGCACTGTTTACAATAGCAAAAAAAAATGGAGACAACCAAAATGCTCATCAATTGAAGAATGGATAAACAAACTGTGGTACATACACACAATGGAATACTATGCTACTTTGAAGAACAACAAGGAAGCTACAAGCCATTACATAACATGGATGAACCTTGAGGACATTTTGCTGCGTGAAATTAGTCAGTCACAAAAGGAGAAGTACTGTATAAGACCATTATTGTAAAAGACTAAGAAAAAGAACCCACCCAAAGGGAGGGGAAAAAAACAAAGTCTGGTTGAGAGATAACTGAAGCCTACTAAGTGGTACTGTATGATAAGCACTCAACTCCAAGCACGGTTTGAACCACAAGGTTGGTGTTCAAACTCACCAGCTGCCCCTTGGGAACCCTATACAAGGTTGCTATGAGTCAGACAAACTTGAAGGCACTTAACAATGACAAACGATATTTGAGATTATGAAGTAGTGAATTAGTGCATTGAAATATTTAGGAATTACACCAATAGGACTAAGTGATTTATCCTAGGGAGAAAGATGTGGATTTCTGCTCCTGCAAAGATTTTAAAGCCCTGAAAACCCTATAGAGTCACTATGTGTCAGAACAGACTCCAAGGTGCTTAATAACAAGTGATTTATACAATAAAGTAGAATGGGAACATTGTCAAGGAGGACGCCCTCCTCTAACCAAGATAACTGGGGTTCTCTGAGTTAGAGAACAAAAGATAAAGAGCAGCTTTCAGGAGTCATTAAGTTACTGTGGGTTCTATGTACCAGAGTACACATCTACACAGGCTGACAAAGTAGTTAGTGGGCGAGAGGGAATATTCTTCTATTACAAAGAATTTTGAGTGGGAATATCATTTGGTGAAATACTGGTGCGGGACTGTAGGATAAACACTTGACTGCTATTTGAAAGATCCAAGGTTCAAACCCACCAGCTGATCCACTGAACTCTATTAGGGTTGCTCAGTCAGAACCTACTCCATTGTACTTTAAAAAAACAGCATACTTCGATCGTCAAAATGGACCACTTTGCATGGTAGGGGATGGTGTATTGTTGAGGAAATAAGAAGACCTTATGTGTCAGAATCCATTCGATAAATTTTATTAGGAAGTTTCAGGTCTTATTTTTATTTATTTATTTTTTTTAGAGTAAGTGCTGAGATTTAAATAATCTCTAAACAAATCTGTTTTAGGGATCTATATAGCACTAAAGCCTACAGAATGCTCCTTACATATTTGGAATAAGTTGTTTATGGACAGTAATCAAAAGACTTCTGAAAAACAGAAGTTGAGCTGGTTAGCTCATATCATGAATTTAGTAAATTTGAAAACCATTAGACAATTAGTCAATGGACATTAATGGTTATGAATGTGAAGTATTTTGTTGTCTATGAGAATTTTTTAAGAATGATGTGGGAGGTGGGTAGGGAAGACAAAAACTTAACAGTTTAAACTGGTCAAGAGATATGTTTGACGTAAATACATCTTCAGTTGAGGTTTGGAATGCCAAGATTAGAATGTTTCCAGTCTATGTTATCCATAACATCTAAAATCAGGTACCAAGCTTTTTTTTTTTTTCCCCTTTTACACAGTTGTGGAAGAATATCTAAAAAGTTGTGTGTTTAGAATGGACTTCTCATGAAATCTCTTAAAATTACACACCACAACTCCAAACTGAAACAACCCAGAAATGCTACTTAAGGACACAATATTTTTTCTACTAAAAAGTGCATAAAATTCATATTTGGTAATTTAGTTAAAGATGAACATTATACCAAATCATTCTCTCTGCATTCCAGCAAGATCATGTTTTCAGCAACAGTAGGTAGGCGGAAAGGCATTTGAATTCTTCTGACCAAGTAGGCAAGATATTGTATTTGCATGTGTATCATAGGATACTTTAACACTCAAGAAATCAGGTCTTAGAATATTGGAACACAGAATTGGTGAAGAAAAAAACATCAACACAAATGAAAATGTTTTCCAAATGAGTATTATATTTCCCAGAGGAGGAATAACATGGGAACTCGTCCACAGTTGCTTTTACAATTTGAAGATGAAACCTATGAGGGGGCTTCAAAGAGTTTGTGAAAAAATGGAATTAAAAAATAATAGAAGTTTTCTACTAACTCTTTGAAACCTCTCATATGCTAAAAAGGGATAGGAAGTTGTTGTTGTTAAGTACCATCCAGTAGATTCCAACCCATAGTGACCCTGATTAGGGTTTCCAAGGAGCAGCTGGTGAGCTTGAACCACCAGCCTTGTAGTCTGATGCATTAGCCCACAGCATCAGGGATAGGAAGACAGGGATTAAATATTTTTCCACCTTCTAAAGTATTCTCTAATTTTTTATCCACTACTTGATGTTATTTCATCTATAAGCAAACTTATCTATGCACAATTCTGTTTCTGATTATTTACTTGTTTCAGAATTAATTTTCATGTTCCCCAACTGCCTTCTTTGTTTAAAGCCGGATTAAAGTTTAATATCCCCTAAACCTCAGGCTGCCATGTAATGAGATCTAAAGTGCTCTCACACTGTTCCCATTTTAGGTGGTTTTCTAAAAGGCTCAGTAAGGCCACTGCCAGCATTCCAGTGCCCAAATCCACAATCATATATAATTATAATAATAATAGTTGTTGTTGTTGTTGTTGTTGTTAGTGACCCCATACACAATAGAACTGGTCTTGTGCCATTCCCTCATGGGCTGCAGATGGGAAAGGATTTTTCCTGACTTATTTTCAAAACCAGATCTCTACGCCATTCTTTCTAGCCTGTCTTGGTATGGAAGCTATGCAAACACTTGTTTAATATTATGGTAACACATAAACCTGTAATGATAAATGAGTGGCAACTACACATAAAGTATGTTGTTTTGTTAAGTGCCATTGAATTGGTTCCAACTCATAGCAACTTGGTATAGCTTTTCCAAGGAGCAACTGGTGTGTTTAAACCACTGACCTGTGGTTAGTGTCACACCAAGACTCTGTATGTGATGTATGTTGTTGTTGTTAAGTGCTGCCGAGTCAGTTCTGACCCATAACGACTCTGTATAGGGTTTCTGAGGAGCAGCTGGTGAGCTTGTACCACCAGCCTTGAAGTTCAAATGGCTTTGCAGTCTGGTGCCTTAACCCATAGCGCCATACCAGGATATTAGCTGGCAATTACAACTGTGTCCTCACCATTGGACCAATAAACATTCTGCTGTGCATAAGGTCACTATGAGTCAGTACCGACTTGATGGCACCTAACAACAAAAACAATATAAATGGAGATTAGATTGAAGTTTTCAAAGAATTTATCTTGCTTAGATTAGTCATCAACAACTCATGGACGTAGCAGTCAAGAAATCAAACAACATATTTCATTAGGCAAATCTACTGCACAAGACCTTTTTAGAGCAAAGATACCAGTTTGAGGACTAAGGTGTGCGTGACCCAAGCCATGGTATTTTCAGTAAACTCATATGTAAGTAAAAGTTGGGCAGTGAATAAGGAAGACCTTAGAAGAATTCGATGCATTTGAGTTATGGTTTTGGAGGAGAATAGTAAAAGTACTATGGGCTGCTGAAAGAACAAACCCATCTATGTTGGAAGAAACACAGTCAGAATGCTCCTTGGAAGCCAAGATGGCCAGATTTTGTCTCTTATACTTCAGACATATTATCTGGAGGGACCAATCCCTGGAGAAGGATATCATGTTTGGTAAAGTGGAGGGTCACAGATAAAGAGGAAGACCCCCCAACGAGAAGGACACGCACAGTGGCATTAGTAATGGGCTAAAACATAGCAAGTATTGTGAAGTTGGTGCAGGGCTGGGCAGTGTTACGTTCTGTAGTGCATGGGATCACTATGAACTGGTATTGACTCGATGGCACCTACCAACAACAAACCTGGGTCTCCCACCTAGAAGGTGAGGATTCTACCACTGAACTACCACTGCTCCCCAATAATAATAACAGCTACTAGTAAGCACACCATTGCACTGCTTACACTGTCACCTAAACCTCCTAAGAGCCATGAGAATTGGGATTATTTTCCTCATTTGAATACAGGGAATATGAAGTTTAGTGAAGATAAGTGCTTTCCCCACAGGCATACAGCAAGTAAACCAAAATGATGAGAACCCAGCTCTGTCTGGTAAAAAAGTCCATCTAGTGCTGAATGAAAGTACAACACATGTTCACTATCATGTGTTCATCTCTCTTGTTCTTGAGCCCATTGGACAGGGAATTTCCCCACATGCATTTTATCATTGAGGTAAAATCAAATTGCTCACCCTGTGCTATTTCCACCCTTAGAAATAACAATCTCAGCATTATCAAAGTTTTTGAAGGCTGTGCACAGCTATACCCTAGACCCTTGGCTCCCAGTCATGGAAGCACTTTCTCAGCCTCCTGCCTTCTTGTGTTAATAATCTGCACACTTCACCTTTCTCTTTAAAGTGCTTTCAGGCTAGCAGGCTATTGGTGGATAGTTGCTTTCTGATAATCCTGGAAATGATAATAAATTGTGTCATTAAGGGAATGTAAAATCAAAATACCCTTCTACCCCGTTGTGCCACACATACACACATAACTGGTAACCATCAAGTCAATCCTGATTCACAAAGCCCTGTGCCAAAGTAGATTTGTGCTCCTGGGTTTTCAGTGGCTGAGTTTTCAGAAATAGATTGTTTGTCTTTCTTCCAAGGTACCTCTGGTGGACTGGAAACTCCAGTCTTTCTATTTGTAACTGAGCTTGCCAGTTGCACCACCGGATATACACACATGAATAATGTCTTTGGATCATCATGAGAACAAGACATAGTGTGTTTGTGAGTAAGGAATGCCCTTGGCTCTGGCTGGGCTCTTTACATGCATGTGTCCTGAGAGTGAGGTGCCTAGAATTGAGGTGACCTGGTCAATATAGAGGAGAGAGAAAGTGCTTTACTCTCCAATTGCTGTACTCCTAAAGGTGTATCCTAGAGTTGTTGTTTTTAAGTGTCCTTGAGTTGGTTCCAACTCATAGCGACCCTGTATAGGGTTTCCAAGGAGCGGCTGGTGACTTTGAACATTTATGTACTGGTGGATTAAATTAATTACTTTCCTATGGTTCTAGTGATCAATATGGAAATTTGAATCTCTTGCATTTTCCACTGCTCGGGACAGAGCAATGGTTCTCATTAAGTAAGATAAGTTATATGTAATGAGGTTTAGGGGCAAAGACATCAATTCTGTCTGATGATAGTACTAGGCTTACTCTTTCCAGTCACCACCCCTGAGGAGGGAAGAGAATTCATCCATGTCAGCATAATGGTAATAAGGACACCTTATATTGAAATCTCATCAACCACTTCAACAAATAGGAAGGATTACTTTGCTTTGTATGGTGTTAAAATGTACATTGGTTTAAATTTTTTAAAATATATTTTCTGGCATGTAAAAATTGACATATTTCACATATGTATCAGCATTTCTAATTTATCCTGAAAAGTGGTAAAATCTAAAGACATCGGGTTCACATCCTACTTGTCAGCAATTGTCTGGGGAGGAATGGCCTCTTTGGGTGGGGTAAACAAACTCATTTTCACAGGCCCTATGATTTATAAAAATTATATAACCATCCAGAGGCCAAGCAGCAGTTATCATTTATCAACTTACATCCAATGCTACTTCACCCATTTTTGTTTTGTTACCAGAACATTCTACCAAACTAATCTTGTGGGTTTGACGATACTGAACTGGCACTTGACTGAATCACAGTTTCACAGTGGAGATTTAGCCCTTTCTAGATTCAAAACACTGAAAATTTCTCTGCTTGTTTTCCTAATAACCAAATCATATCTAAAAAAAACTTTAAATATTTTTATTTTATCCAGTTAAACATTAATCTGTATATTATTGAGCACTCCTCCAGTTCAGAGACTCTTTCAATAATCCAGATAGACTATGATGGTGGGTTTGACCAAGGTGGTGAGGTGGCAACAGTGCTGGTGGCCATTGGTTAAATTCTGAATAGACAGTATTTTGAAGACAGAGTCACCATGTTTTGCTGATGAAGCCGATGTAGACTGTGAAACTATGAAATGAAGAAAGAGTGAAGGGAAGAAAGAGTGAAGGGAAGAGTTTTGGCCTGAGCAACTAGCCCAGCAGTCTATAAATTTTTTCTATAAAGAGCCACATAGTAAGTATTTCCATTTTTTTCAGGCCTTATGTTCTCTTTTGAAACTGTTTACCTCTGCCATCATAGCATAGAAACAGGCATAGGCAACACGTGAACATGCAATGCAAATAGAATATGTAGTATGTGAAAAAGATTTGACCTGTGAACCAGTGTGCTGACCCCTGAACTAGAAGAATTATATGATCATTCTTGGTTGGGGGAAGACAGCAGAAGTAGCTAGTTTAAGAATGGAGTTGAGGTGTAAATATGAATATCTGGAGCCCAATTTTGGACACCATAACTAGAGTTTTAAAGTAGGTAGATGGATAAAGTAATCTGGAATTTAAGGGAAAGATCTAGAGAGCTAATTTGAGATAATATTGTCTGTATATAAGACTTGTTTCAATGAATGGAACTGGCTGTGATTACCAAAGCAGTCAATGTAAATGATTTAAAATGTTTAAAAAGTAGGAAAGGACTTAGGAGCTCCTCTCCAACACTTAAAGATTGGGGAGACAAGGCAGCCAGAGAAAAACAAGACAAGCATGGTGTCACAAAACCAAGAGATAAAAACGTGTCTTGGAGGAATGAAGAATTAGGTCTGTCAAAAGTTGATAGACCAAGCAAGACAATGACCAAGAAATGCAAGATTGGAAATTTCAAATTAAGGACTCTTGTTATAAAAGGAAAGAGGAAAATGCAGTACTGGAAAGAAGAAAAAACATTAAGAAAGGACTTTTTTTGTTTGCTTGTTTTTAAGATATTTATTCTGTTGGCAATGATCAGCTCAGATGTTTTTTAAAAAATCATTTAATTACCTAAGTGGAGTCCTGGTGTGGCACTGAAGGTTATGTGCTGGACTGCAAGGTCGGTTTGAACTGCAAGGTCGGTGGTTCAAACTCACCAACCACTCCTCAGAAACCCTGTACTAGGTCACTATGAGTCAGAACCGACTCCATGGTACTTAGCTAGTTACCCAAATTTCCCATCCACATGAGAAATAGTACTCATTTTACCTGATAGAATGAGTCATTATCCTTTAAAAATGCTTAGGACCCCTCTTAGATATTTCAAGATTTAGTAACGTGGTCCTAATTTTTGTAGTTATTTTGAAGACTGGTTGGACGGGTTACTGATGAAGGTTAATTAACCATTTCTTCCTACTCTTAAAAGAAGGCCAGATACCACAGTGTGCTACTTGTTGGGCTGCTAACCACAAGGTCAATAGCTCAAATCCACCTGTTGCTCCATGGAAATCCAATACAGGGTAGTAATGATTCAGAACCAACTCAGTGGCACTTAACAACAACTTTAAAACTTCACCAGTATGTTCAAAATTGAGCTTTCAGATATTCACATTACCACCTCCACCCTATTCCCAAACTAGCAATTTCTGTAGTCTTCCTCAATCAGTGAATGACAGTCGGTTTTCTAGTTCAGCGTTCAACACACTGTAGTCCACAGGTCAAATCTCTTCCACTAATTGTCTGTGCTACTGATTTACATTGCCTATTCACATGTTCTCTGTGCCTGTTTCTGTGCTATGAAGGCAGAGTTAGGCAGTTGCAAGAAATCATTAGGCCTGAAAAGCTGAACATATTTACTATCTGGCTCTTTATAGAAAAAGCTTACTGACTGCTGTACTAGTTGGTATTGTTAAGTGCTGTTGAGTTGGTTCCAACTCATAGTGACCCTGGATAGGATTTCCGAGGAGTGGCTGGTGGATTTGAACCACCAACCTTGTGGTTAGCAGTCCAGAGCTTATCCTACAGTGTCACATCAGAACTCCTAGTAAAAGGCTGTAAATCTCTACATGAGAAGAAAGCGTCAGGGTCACTATGAGTCAAAACCGACTCTAGGGAACACAACCACTACTACCACCTACTCTAAGTAGAAAGACAACTGATTATCATTGCTTAATCTAATTGTCCTTGTTGTTATGTGCCGTGGAATCGGTTCCGACTCATAGCAACCCTGTACAGGGTTTTCGAGGCTGTAAATCTTTACGGGAGTACAAAGCCTCATCTTTCTGCTGTGTAACAGCTGGTAGTTTCAAACTGCTGACCTTGAGATTTACAGCCTCGGAAACCCTGTACAGGATTGCTATGAGTCGGAACTGACTCCATGGCACTTAGCAACAACAACAATGCTACTCAAAAAATTCACACCTGAAAGCGTTTTCCTCACTCCTGCCTCACACCACCCCTATCTGACTTAACACTGGTTCTGATCTATTCAGCTCTCAATTTTCTCTGGTGGCCATTTTGCTGGCATTTCTATTTGTTAGGGAGTAAATCCCCTGATATAAAAGCAGAACCACAATCATCCCTATGAAGTGTTTTAAAAGCTTTTGGCTTCCTTCAGGGGAAATAATTTTGACATCACTTAAATTTATTTATTTATTTATTTTATTAAATGTTTTTATTTTGGATTGAGTGAAAGTTTACAGGGCACATCATCAGCTTCACATTCAACCATTCATATAGCTTGTTTCATTACATTGATTATTATCCCCTCCATATATCATCAGTTAACAGTGTTTCTCTCTATCCTCTTTAGCTTTTTTGGGGGGGTGGAGGGGAACTTGCCTTTTTGGAATTTACAGTCTTGGCTTTTAGGGAAGGTTTTTACATTTCTCTGTGGATATCCAGGGCTCATGTATGAGATTACTAACAAGCATTACTGAATAATCAGATGAGGGACAGTTTGCTATGTCTACTAGGTCGCTAAAGTCTGATCCTCAGAGCCTATGGTTTGGACGGTCAACAATGCTTGGGCCCACAGGGTCTTGACCTCCTGACCGGGTCTGCACGGTCTGCATCAGATTCCCCCTTATTTATTGTTTGTTTAAGGGATGCTGCCTGTCTTAGGCAGTCAGTGCGAATTCCTCAGTCTTACCCGTCATCAAAACTCATTGCAGCATGGCAATGGCTCTGTCTTAGGTTGCCAAGGTTCCACGTGATCCTTACCTGTCTCTGGCCACACATCCAGCATAAACAGCCGCCATCCGAGGAAGGCAGGGAGGGAGGAGATCGGCTGGGGACCCCATACGCAAGACGTTGCCAGCCCACCACCTGCTCTAAGGTGACCAAGCAGGATCACTATGCTGAGGCTCAATCAAGTTCTTAGGGGAATTTATTTTTTTTTAATAACTGTTTTTCTCTTCTGTAAATCAACACTCATTTCCCAATCTGACTAACTTAGAAAAGGATAAAATATTTCAAACTAAATAATTTTTTAAAGGCTTGTTGATGTGAAATCTCCTTAGTTTTTACCAGATATGTGAGAAATAATTTCATGAATGTCCAAGGACATGCCATACAGTCCCAGCACCTTTGCTATTATAACATTCATCATGATAATCAGTTTCTTGATGTTGTTCAGTGTCATCAAGTCGGTTCCGACTCACAGCGACCCTTTATAAGGTTTCCAAGGAGTGGCTGGTGCTTATCCTACAGCGCCACACCAGGACTCCGATCAATTCATACCTATCTATAATTACATTTAATGTAATTGGATTACATATACCCAATTAAGAGACATAAAGAGCAGAATGGATTAAAACAAAAACCTAAAAACAGGATCCTTCAATATGCTGTCTGCAAGAGATATACCAAAAAGATGGAGACAGCCTAAATGCCCATCAACAGAAGAATGGTTAAACAAACTTTGGTACACACAATGTAATACTACAAAACTTTGAAGTATAATGACGAATCTGTGAAACACCTCACTACATGGTTTGGCATGGAGGACATTGTTGTTGTTGCTAACTGCTGTCAAGTAGGTCCCTATCAATAGTGACCCTATAAAGGGTTTCCGAGGAACAGCTGGTGAGCTTGAACCGCCAACCTTGAGGTTCAAACCGACTTTGCAGTCCAGCGCATTAACCCACAGTGCCACACCAGGAGTGCTGTAGGACATTATGCTGAATGAAATTAGTCAATCACAAAAGGACAAACCTTGTATGGTATAAAAAGTTAAAAAGAAAATGATTTTCTTAATCAAAGAAAAAATCTATGATGGTTACAGGTCTGGGGGAGAGAAAATTATTCATGGGCTAGAGGGTAGGCACATGTTAACAAGTCTATGTTTCTTTTAATATTCTTCTCCAAAACCATAACTCAAATGCATCAATTCTTATATGGTCTTCCATATTCATTTTCCAACTTCCACATACATATGAGATTACTGAAAATACCATTGCTTGGGTCAGGCACACCTTAGTCCTCAAACTGACACCTTTGCTCTCGAACGCTCTAAAGAAGTCTTGTGCAGCAGATTTGTTCAATACAATGTGTTGTTTGAATTCCAGTTGCTGTTGACTTTGACTCATGGCAATTCCATGTCTTTCAGAGCAGAGCTGTGCTCCACAGGATTTGCAATGTGGATTTTTCACAAGTACATGGCCAATCCTGCCATGGTGACTCAAGCTGGACTTGAACTGCCAACCTTAGGATTAGCAGCAAAGCATATTTATTGTTTGCACCATCCAGGGACACCAAAGATAGGTTGTTGTTGTTGGTGGTGTGCCGTGGAGATGCTTCCGACTCATAGCGACCCTGTATAAAATTTCCAAGGTTGCAAATCTCTATAGTAGTTTTGAACTGCAGACCTTTAGTATAGCAGCCTGACTTGTAGCCACTATGCTACCAGAGCTCCTTAATGATAGGGTATTGTTATTTTCCTATGAGTTAGTTGTGACTCATAGCGACAACGGTGTGGATTTGAACTGTTGATCTTGTGATTCCACTGCTGATCCTACAGCGCTACACCTGGAGTTCTAAGATAGAGTATGTTGTTGTTGTTATGTGCCGTGGAGTCAGTTCCAACTCACAGTGACCCTGTACAGGGTTTCCAAGGCTGTAAATCTTTACGACAGCAAAAAGCCTCATCTTTCTCCTGTGGAACAGCTGGTGGTTTCAAATTGCTGACCGTGAGATTAGCAGTCCGATTCGTAATCACTATGCTACCAGATAGAGTATAATGTGTTAAATTCCTTTTTAGATAGTTAAGTGACTTAAAATTTTTTTATTATTTTGATAAAAATTCAGATTGGCTGTCTTTATGGTATTGAAAGATTTAGAACAAAGCAAGACATAGGCTACTATAACTTAACCCTTCCTAGCCTTGATGTCGAAGTTTCTCTGGTATATTTAAATAATGAGAAGTTGAGTATGAAAGGCACATGAGAAATAACCTATTTTCATAACTGATGAGTTAACTGAAAAACAATGATAAAAGATGACATATTCTCAGTCACAGGTGATCTTTGCAGTAGTTTCAGGATTAGAATACAAGACGTTTGATTCTCAGGTAGTGTTAATGTCACGGTATGTGGAAAAATCAATCAGTGGAAAACACTATGGAGCTCAGTGTTATTCTGACACAAATGAGGTCACTGTGAGTCCGAATCCACTTGACAGAAACTGAATTTTATAAGGAGACTTCATGAGTATATGAAAGCATCTTTATCAGTTATTTATCTGACTGCACACTTTGGAAATATGTAAATCTTGCTTATATGTGCTTCTTCCCAAGTGATTGCAATTAGTTAAGACACTTTCAGAGAATGTTATTTGTTGAAGCTATTGCATCTGATGTTTCTTTGCGGATTAACTCTGCTGCTTTGAATTTTCATGAGCTTCAATCTAAACTATTTCAGTACTCCTTAAATTATAAACATAAGAAAAATAAATGCTAAATAAACACAGTACCAACAGGAAAAAAAATGCTTTCTAAGTGAATTTCAGTCCTTGGATACTATGATATTCATTATTTTGTGTCATTGCTATATTTTGCCCAGATTTTTATTAAAACAACAACAACAACAACAACAAGGATGTTTGAAGAATAAGTTATAAAATTTTTATCAGTACTTATTTTATCGAGCTAATGCTCTTGGCTGCAATGACAACAACAACAACAACAAGGATGTTTGAAGAATAAGTTATAAAATTTTTATCAGTACTTATTTTATCGAGCTAATGCTCTTGGCTGCAATGTTGGTTTAAACTGTAAGGTCGGGGGTTCAAATCCACCAACTGTCCCTTGGAAACCCTATACAGGGTTGCTATGAGTCAGAATGGACTCGACAACACTTAACAACAACAACAATTGACAAATGTAATATATAAAAGTTAGTACAAAAACCTGTTTTTCATAATTATTAAAAAATCATATCAACCCTAGCAGAAAGATCAAATACATAAAGAACTTGACACTAGCTCTGAAAATTTTATAGAATGAATCTTTTCTATTTTTATAGCATATCTAGCATTGACTACTTATATATTAAAATGGAACCACATATTGTTTTACCACATTTAATTTAATCTGCTAGACAGACAGATTATATTCTATTTTAGGAGAGATTTTTCTGAAAACCAGTTGCCAGAAAATCAGTTCTGACTCTTGATGACCCCACGTGTTATATTAGACATGTATGTGTTCCATAAGGTTTTCAAGGGTTGATTTTTCTAATGTAGATTGCTGGGTTCTTCTTCCAAGGTGCCTCTGGGTACACTCAAGCCTCCTTTCTTTTGGTTAGCATCCAAGCATCTTAACTGCACCATCCCAAGACTCCAGAATTTCTCTTAACTCATTCTAAATAATTCTGATTATGAATGAATTAACTTTAATACAAAACTGCATCAATTTATATAAGTTAAATTAATTTAATTTTGAATTATAATCAAAATTCTTAGTAAATAATAAATCTCTTTTGAGACTAGTTGGCTATGAGTCATCATCAAGCCAATGCCAGTGGGTTTGGTTTGGGGTTTTGCATCCTGTGGTGAAATGTCTTTTGACTTGACTTTTTGTTTGTATGTTTTTTATTTTATTTCATAATCACTCAATTCATTTTCTTTGACTTAAATACAGTTATACTAAATAACCTTGGGGATGAAGGAAGGCCTTTTCAGTGTCATGGTCAAACAGGCCGGCCCACAAGTTTACTTGAAGGCTAAAACTTCAAGTGAACTCATGGTCATTACCCTTAATTAATATAAGCTTTGTTCAGCCCCACACTGCTTACTGGTGGAAAGAATCACCAAAATGATGAGAAAAGGAGTGCTGGTGGTGGCGGTATGTCACCAAGTCCGTTCTGATTCATAGTGACCTGGTAGATGGTTTCCAAGGCTGTAAATCTTAATTGGAGCAGAAAGCCTTAGCTTTCTTCTGCAGAGCAGCTGGTCGATTCCAACTACTGACCTTGCAGTTAGCAGCTCAGGCCATATTCCACTACTCTACCAGAGCTCCTTGAGAGAAAAATGAGTTAGACTGTGAAATGAAGAAAATCAAGGCCAAGGAGCAACACCTGTATGCCTTCTTGTATGAAGCTCCTTGTGAATTTGAGTAGGGAAAATTTTTTTGTGATTTCAGACAGTCATTACTTTCTGAATATAACTTTGTACCTTTTCAAATGGAGTCTTGGTATGGTACTGTAGGACAATGCACTGGACCGCAAGGTCACTCTGAACCAAAAATCATGGTTCAAACCCACTAGCCACTCTTCGGAAACCCTAATCAGGGTCACTATGAGTCAGAATTGACTACAAGCATACAACAACAACAGTTACAATTTAGAAAAAATTTTAAAGATAAAATGACATAAAATATTATAAATAACAGGAAATAATGTCATATTAATGAACTATAAAACTTCATTAAAAAGCATTATTTTCAACAAACATATAGTTTGCTCAGCTGCTAACTGAAAGGTTGGAGTTTAAGTTCACTAAGTGATTGATGTGTTGGCAAAAAGACTTAGCAATCTACTCTGAACAGTCAGTCACTGAATATTCTATGATACACAGTTCTATGATGACACTTGTGGTGTTGCAATAAATTGAAGTCAACTTGAAGGCAGCCAATAAAATCCTCTGCTGAAAGTAATGTCTAGACTTTGGCTCTAGATGGCGCTGCAACACTAATAATGTTTTCCTGTGGCATAATCATTGCATTATGCTGTTGATAGTTGCCTTTAGTCAATTACAATTCACCCTAACCTCATGTGTGTCGAGTAGAACTGCTCCACAGTGTTTTCAAGCTATGACCTTTTCGAAGTAGATCTATTGCAGAGCTGAAGCGTCCCTGGGTGGGTTTGAACTGCCAGCATTTGGACTAGTAATTGAATACTTAACTGTTTGCATTACCCCTATTGCTGAATTGTGTAAATTTGCTCTCCTTTAGTTAAAATAGTCTTGTTGCTTTTAAGTGCCAATGATTTGATCTCGACCATAGTGAACCTATGTAGGGATTTTGAGCAGTGATTTGTTTGAACCAGCGACCTTACAGAAAACAGGCTAGTGCTTATGTAACAGTGCCACACCAGAACCCCAAAATAGTGTTGTTATTGTTGGTGGTGATGCGCTGTCAAGTTGGATCAACTCATAGCTACTCGATGTTGCTGTTGTTAAGTGCTATCAAGTTGTTTATGACTCAAGGCAACCCTGTATAGAAGGAGCAGCTGGTGAGTTTAAACTGCCAACCTTATACAGGAACTAAAATGAAATAATTCCAGAAAACACTCACATTGTTTTTTCCCTTGCTTTGTGTTTGTTACGAGTAAAGCCTTACTGAAGGTTTTTCCTTCCATAGGTTTGGGATGAAAATCTTGCCAAATCTGCAGAGGCATGGGCAGCTACTTGCATTTGGGATCATGGACCTTCATACTTACTGAGATATTTGGGCCAAAATCTATCTGTACGAACTGGAAGGTAGGAGGAAGCAGTCCCATTGGTTCAATCAATCAATGTGCCTTTATTACTTAAGAAACCAAAGGTGAAGTGATAGTTTCAAGTAATAGCAGCAAAAATGTATTGAGTGCTCAATAATTTTTTCAATTATTTCAATTGAATTTCAATTCAATTATTCAATGTGTTTCAATCACTGATGCTTTCCCTATGAGTGTTTGTTGTTGTTAAGTGCCATCAAGTCAATTCCAACTCATAGTGACCTTGTATAGGATTTCCGAGGAGCAGTTGGTGGGTTTGAATGGCCAACCTTATGGTTAGCAGTCCAATACTCACCCTACAGTGCCACACCAGTTGGGTTCAAACATTATTTAATTAGTTAAAAGGACCTGGTAAAATCAGATTCCCCTGCCATTCTTGGAACACCCTCTCTTATCCCGTGTTCTTCCCTGCCCTCACAGAATCATTGAAATGAACAAGTTCCTCCATCTCAGGAAAAATGTATAGACTATGGAAGACTCCATTCTTGTATTCAGTGAACTAACATGTGGATTTGAAGGGAGAGGTTGGGTGAGAAATTATATCATACTGGATTCTAATTAAAGTTTAATAGTTATAGACTTACTCTACTCAATTTCTGTTATGGTTCATATGTGAGAGGGCTCAATCCAGTATTAGGTATATGCAACTATGGTAAGCTTTGTTCTCACTGATAGGATGATACTCCCGTGGAATGTCAGTATCCAACATTCCAAAGACCCATTTTCTTCCATATAGGAACAGAAATACCATTAACATTAAAGTGTTTCAGGTTTAAAGAGGAAAAAATCAACAAGCTTTATCCTACTACATTTACATATGCAATTATTGATTGTGTATTACATTTATGAGGGAGAAAAATTTTACGTTGATTAAACTACACATATGTGATGAATTCTGAAATACTTGCAGTTTTCAAAACAACCTGCTTCTTACTGAGACAAATATAGGATCACATGTTCTAGCCCTAGGCACTTTCATGCTTGCCCCTACATGGGAGAATTGAGAATTCTACAAGGTAGTGATTGTAATGATGAGGGATGGCTATGCCCTGGCCTCATCCTGAATAATCTGTACAAACAGCAATTAATTCACAAGTTAACATGAGTTCACTATGCATAATCACCACTCAACACTCTTCTTTCTTTCCCCTTGTTATCTAGATATCGCTCTATTCTTCAGTTGGTCAAGCCATGGTATGATGAAGTGAAGGATTATGCATTCCCATATCCCCAGGATTGCAACCCTAGATGCCCTATGAGGTGCTTTGGCCCCATGTGTACACATTACACACAGGTAATTTCAGTTACTTTGTTCATTTTTGGCTTATATTTTAAAATAAATCATCATGCTATTTTGGTGGGCATGCTTTTTCTTAGCTCTGAATTCAACGATAGCATCTTGTTTGTAAAATTTCACAGATGGTTTGGGCCACCTCCAATCGGATTGGATGTGCAATTCACACTTGCCAAAATATGAATGTTTGGGGCTCTGTATGGCGTCGTGCTGTTTACTTGGTATGCAATTATGCTCCAAAGTAAGTACCCGTTTGGACTTCATTTCCTGGATCTTTAAGGATGTTAAGCACCACCAGTCTGATAGGTATTTCTGAGAGGTCAATAACATGAGTACATCCAGGCTACTGTGATCGCTTGCTCGCGCATCCATCATCACTCCTATATTCCTGCAAAGTGGTAAGTTGAAATGTTCCTTTTCACAAGGACAGGCAAGTAAACTTTACATTATAGACACAACAATTGGAGACTGTTCATTAGCCACCCCCTCCTCATCCTTTTCTTTACACAGTAAATGTAAAATAAACACTCTAATTCACAGGCTGACAGGAATAGTGATTTAAAAGGCAACAGAAAAAAAACCTTCTAGGACAAATCTTTTACAACCACAATGTTGTAGAATATTGTCTTACTCTTTTCATTAGGGAAGCAAAATATTGAGATTAAAAAGCCCTTTTGTTTTTCTAGACTAAGATTAAAAATCATCCTTTACTAATATCATAGATGGTTATGGTATGCAGGAATATCTTCTTTTAGAAAGATCAGCACAAGGCTGGTCCCTATGAATTGGAGGTTAAATAGATCCCAACTGTTTGACTTTTTTGATATGTTACAACACTCCATGGTCCTTGATATCAATTACCACTCCTCCCTTCCCTCAAGTCCCAAGGTTCTGCACCACACTGCAACATCTTTCACAACTCACAGTTGTCAAAAAGAAATGGCTCAAGCAGCTGTGAAGGCTGGTAAGTCCCTAATCCATAGTACAGAGATCAGTCTGGAGGGATCATCTCAGCCACTCAGCTCGAGGAACTGAAATCAGCTGGTCAGACGGTATGCATGAGGCTGCCAGAGCTGCTGTCCTACGAAGTGGAGGTCAGACATAATGAGCCAGATGTAAGATCCAGGGTGAGAGCAGACTTGTCCAAAGCTGTCTTATAAATTGGAGTCAGAACATGCCTCCAAGGGAAACTAAGGGTGGTGACTTGAGTCACACCCTCTACTAAAGCGGAGGTATCCTTAATCCTTAGTTTCAGTATAATCTTTACTCCTTAGTTTGACCTTAATCTTTCCCATTAACAACTCACTTCAAAGTGGATCCATATCACAGACTTAGAGGCTAAGATTTATGATATAGCACAAAATGGAGAAATTTGGCAAGAAAGCTGTAATAAATAATTAGCTGCCCTGCAGGTGTTATTATCAAATGGGAAAATTTAAATGCTATAAGATTTTTTAAATGAAAACTTTGCCATTATTTAAATATCATTATAATAAAAATTATGCAGAAATTTCATCACATGGTATGTATAAAAAGGTATTAAGAAAAGGAATAAGAGTTAACAAATAAACTCATATTTATGAGCATTCTTTAGAAACTGAAGATAAACATTTGTCAACATTGTAAAATTCCTTCCTAATAACAATAACTGCAGATGATAAAATACTTCAATATTTATACGGGATTCTGTTCCCATTTGGAAGAAATACCAAAAATGTGAAAAAGGATTTATGATACTTTTCGTGTCTTCCAAAGAAAGTCCCAAACAAAGAGTTTCTTCAGCTATTCTAGCATGGGGAGGGAATGAGAAAATGTTTGACAAATAATTGCATTACTCATTTATATGGTAGGATGCCAATAGCAGTATTTTCACCAAATTAGAAAAGATAACACAATTTGCCCGATGTCCCCTAGCCTCAATTATTAAAATGGGAATATTTGGAAAATAGAATGTGTCTGCATTATTTAAAAAATCATAAAACTCACACATTTGTTCTATATTTTTGTTGCACACATGGTCTTTTTTTTATTATTAAGTCTTACTTCCAAGTTGTTCCAAATGGTCAAACAGATTTTTGTTTTCAATCATTATGTGATTTTGTTTTTGTCCAGTGATTAGAATTTTCTAATATTCTTGAATTATCTGATTGATATTGCATACTATTTTTTAGGTAAATCCTGACAATGGTTTCTCTAATTAAAGTAGCACATGTGACTGAATACAATTGATTATTGCATTCAAATACAAAATAAGAATTGATTCCTAGCAAAACCGAAGACTCAAAGTATGTTAAATAATTATTTTGTAATCACACTTGTGTAATATGTTCATTATTCCTGTTTGGTTTTAATAGATGCAAATTATGCACGTCTTCCTGTGGAGAATCAACATAATTAGTTTCTATTACTTTAGAAAGTATTGTTTTATCAGTCTGAGGAGAAAAAATAAGAGCAATCTTGTGCTTTACCTTTCAGTCAGACAGTTGTTGTTGTTGTTGTTAGGTGCCATCGAGTCGGAACCGACTCATAGCGACCCTATGCACAGCAGAACAAAACAATGTCCAATCCTGGGCCGACCTCGCTCTGTTGCCACATTTGAGTCCATCAATGCTGCTACCTGGCCGATCCATCTCATTGGGGGTCTTCCTCTTTTTCTCTGACCCTCCATCTTACCAAGCATGATATCCTTCTCTAGTGACTGTTCCCTCCTGACAAAGTATGAGCGACGAAGTTTGGCTATCTTGGCCTCTAAGAAACAATCTGGCTGCACTTCTTCCAAAACAGATCTATTGGTTCTTTTGGCAGCCCATGCACTTTTAGTATTCTCCTCCAACACCATAATTCAAAGGCATCAATTCTTCTACGATTCTTCCTTATTCACTGTCCAGCTTTCACTGTCAGACAGTATCATAGATTATATAGTGGTTGAATAAAGAAAAACTATGTGTTGGTGATAAATTGTGAAAGACAATTCAATCAGCATTAACTTGGCAGTATGCATAGATCATATAATAGTAAGAACGCTTACGATAGTCATCCAAGCATATGGTATTTCATATCACATATCAATGGAATAGTTCATATTTACTTGATTTCTTCATTCTAGAAATACGATTCAGAACTGGCTCCAATCACTGTTGTTGTTGTTATATGCCATCAAATCAGTTACAACTAATAGAGACCCTGTATAGAGCTTCCCAGGAACGACGGGTGAGTTTCAACTGCCAACCTTGCAATTCAAAGAGACCTTGCTGTCGAATGCTACAATGCCACATCAAGAAAATTGAGCAAGTTTTAAAAAATGATCATTCAACTCTTTGTAATGGGGGTGTAATGGCTCTGTAGGACAATCACTGGACTGTGAAGCCCAAGGTTGGTCATTTGAGCCCCCCAGGGACTCTGCTGGAGAAAGATGATGCTTTCTGCTCCTGCAAAGATTTACAAACTTGGAAGCCTTAATTGTTCTTGTTGTTAAGTGCTGTCGAGTTGGTTCCAACACATAGTAACCTTGTATAGGGTTTATAAGGAGTGGCTGGTGAATTTAAACCGCTGACCTCGTAGTTCAAACTGACTTTGCAGTCCAGTGCATTATCCCACAGCATCACACCAGGACTCCTGGAAACCCTATACAGGGTGGTTGTAAGTTGAATGGACTAGATGGCACACTACAACACCAGCAATGTGGCAAAGTATTACCTTGCACCCAAGTATATGCTTCAAATGTATTGAAATTTTTTAAATTAAAGAAAGGTGTACAAGGTAGGTAAATAAGTATTGCTACAAAATCATAGAAACCTTTGTAAAACAAAAATATAAAACTGTTTGTTTCTTGGACTATCGTCCATCTAGGTCTATCCATTTTAGAACACAGTGTTTCTGTCTCCCTAACCCTCCTCCAAATAACTCTCCACTGTTTGATTTATACCATTTCAAGCCAGCATTTTTGACATTTTCAAGGGACTCAGGTTGTGTTCCTTTTTAATGTTCTTTGAATCTGGGAACAAAAAGAAGATCAGGGTTGTAGAAGGATGGATTACGGTATCTCAATGAAATTCTCATGGAGTCCTGGTGTGACTCTGTGGGCTAATGCATCAGATGCTCTGGGCTAAAGTCATTTGAACTGCAAGGTCGGTGGTTCAAGCTCACCAACTGCTCCTTGGAAACCCTATGCTATGCAGGGTCGCTATGGGACGGAATCAACTCAACGGCACTTAACAATAACAACAACAATGAAATTCTCATAGGACAGTCCTTGCTACCTTTGAAGACTGTGTCGATGCATTGTTGTGATTGGGAAAAAAAGAAAAAATCCTTGGAGCAATTTTCCTGACCTTTCCTCATTAATGCAGTTTTCAATTTTCAAAAAACTTCATAATAAAGCACCACATTCATCCTATAGCCTTCAAGAAAACCTAACAGAATTCATTTTTTGAAATCCAAAAAACAGTCACCAAACCTCTTTTATGAATCTAACTGGTCCAGCAGATCCCCTTGAAAGCCGCTGTTTTGATTGGACCTGCTTTTGAAAGCACCCTAATGAGACTAAGAAAGGTGTATTATTTAGAGAACTTACATGAGACCATCCACTGGTGATAGAGATATGTTTAGCCATATTTTGTTTGGAATAAACTCTTATGAACTGAAACTGGAAATCTTGTAGTAAGATTTTTGTGTTATCCTTATAAAGGTATTTTGCATGAAAAAATATATTCAACATAGGTAAGTGTGATTGAACAGGAAACAAAATTATATTATGAAATTTCCTAGTAAAATATACTTGAGGCAAGTTAGATAATCCATGATATTCACTATAGTAGGTTTGGCAACAGGCTTTAAATTGTTTCTGTTTTCATATATTGTGAGCTAAAATATTGAGATAATGCTTGATAATGTATTGTTCTTGAGTGCCCTCGAGTGGATCCTGACCCATAACGACCCTGTCTAGGGTTTCCAAGGAGCCTCTGGTGAGCCTGAACCACCGACCTTGCAGTTCAAACGACTTTGCAGTCTGATGCATTAGCCCACAGCGCCACACTCAATTAAGATAGTGTATTAACATGACCTACAATAATTACAGTAAACCGCTTGCCATCGAGTTGATTCTGATGCATAGCAACTCTACAAGGCAGAGTAGAACTACCCCGTAGGGTTCCCAAAGCTATGTTGTTGTTGTTAAAAGCTGGCAAATCTGTTCTGACTCATAGGGTACCTGTATACAGCTTCTGAGGAACGATTAGTGGATTTGAAGCTCTGACTTTGCTGTCAAAATTGACTTTGGAGTCCTGTTCTTATCCAAAGCTGTTAATCTTTACAAAAACAGATAGTCACATATTTCTCCTGCAGAATGGCTGGTGGGTTTGAACCACCAATCTTTTCCTTGTCCACTGAGCACTTAACTACTATACCACCAGGGATTCTACAGTTACGATGTTGTTGTTGTTAAGTGCCGTTGAGTCTGTTCCGACTCATAGCAAACCTGTATAGCATTTCCGAGGAGCTGGTGGGTTTGAACCATTGACCTTGCGGTTCAAACTGACCTTGCAGTCCAGTGCATTATCCTGCAATGCCACACCAGGAGTCCATACAGTTACAATTAAAATACTATTATTCTGGAACTTAAGGGATGATAAAGTTTTAAAATCATGATGGATAGCTGACTCTTATTCTTCTATCAAATGTATCTCAAGCCCAATGGCTTTTCCAGCAGGAAAAAGGAGGCAGAATTTAATTCAAAGAAGGGAGGGGGGAAGAAAAAGAAAATAATAAATAATAGAATTTTTATCAATTGACTTAAAGATAATTATCTTCTAGTCAACAAAAAACTGTGACTTAGGTAAAAGGATATTGTATAAACATATGTAATAATTTTACATATAATCAAAGTATACGCCTAAGTTTAGGTTCTCAAAAGTATGTGCTATATAATGTCAAAATTATGTAGCAAATAGAAAAATTATAAATAATAATTTATAATTTATAATACAGATTAGTCTGTACATTTCTACAGTGTTGGGTAAAGTGACAGAAGTCAATAAGATTGAAAATATGGCATGGGAAAATATTTTAGGGCACAGAGTGTGTGATGTAAGAAGCTGGGCACCCTGAAAGTTTCTGGACAAGGGTATGACATCAAAACAATGCCCAAGGCAGTTTCTTCTGATGACAGAATATGGTGGTGACGGTAGTGTGCTGTAGAGTCAGTTTCAACTCATAGTGACCCTGCATAGGGTTTCTGAAGCTGTAAATCTTTACAGCAGCACGAAGCCTCATCTTTCTCTTGCAGAGTGGCT
>NW_006408554.1:814938-826934 GCF_000296735.1 Chrysochloris asiatica | reverse complement strand
CTCGACGGCACTTAACAACAACAACAACACTTACAATTTTATAAATAAATATTGTGGTATTTATAACCTATTTTTTGTACCTAGTTTGGCTTCTTATTCATTCCATCTTTTCAAAATCTACCAGAAACTATTGAGTATTTTTCGGCATTTTACAAGAAGATTAGCATGATTTTAGAAGAAATAAATTTACATGATTATGGTCTGATTAGATTATCTGGAGCACAATTCTGCTCAAACATACATGGTTTTGTAGCCAGAATCTAAGAGACAATAATCTGTTTGGTGGATTTTTTTGTTTGCTTTTTTAATGTGTTTCAAGGGGCTGCAGTAGAAAGGAACAGATATGTCAACAGCATTGTGGAATCTTAATTTTAATTCTCTGTAGAGAATGATAATAGTAGGCTTACTCAGAGAGGAAGCATCAAAGAAGTAAAATGTACAGAATAAGTAATTGTTGAGTAAGAAATGAATATAATTTTAGTGCCTTTCTAAAGTTACATGTCCCGCTGTAGGGTCAGTACTGGATTCCTAGCCCCAAAGTTGCTGGTTCAAATCCACCAGCCACTCCTCAGGTCGCTATGATTCAGAACTGATGGGACAGTACTAAACAACAACAACAACAAATCTACAGACTTCTTAAAAAATAATCACATATGACTCTGTGTTTAAGGACAATCTAAGTTTTTAAAACACATTGGTGAAACATATTGACACTATCTTCTTTGTTTTTCTTGTAGGGGCAATTGGATTGGAGAAGCACCATATAAAGTTGGGGTACCATGTTCAGCTTGTCCTCCCAGTTATGGAGGGTCTTGTACTGACAACCTCTGCTTTCCAGGAGTAACGTCAAACTACTTATACTGGTTTAAATAAGCTTACCTTTTCCTCCAGGAAATACAATGGTTTCTGAGAATCATAAACATATATATATATTTAATTTTACACACATTATATATATTTTATGATAATCTTGTTCTACTTTTGGAATTCATTTGTATAAATTAATGTTTATTTACTATGTTTGCTTAATTCTTGGAGGTAATCAAAATATCATTTCTATTTCCTGACCTCTAAGCCTAAATTACAATATTGTATATGTAGTGATGGCAGAGTAGAGCCATCCTTTTACAAACTTGCTTTCTAAAGATACTAGGTTATTACATTCCTAAAGAATAATCTTCATACACACACACACAACATATATGATGTAGCACACATATGATATGGTTTACATGAAGAAAAAATTTTAAAATATGAAAAATATGTGTGGGGTGGTGGACACTCTAAGCACCCGTTTCTATAACACCTGCAGTATGAAACAATAACATTTGGAAATAATACTTACATTAAGCAACCAAGGATTTAATTATGGGAATAATTTATTAAGATCCAGAAGCAGATACGCTCAAATTATGTAAGTTTCACATTATGACTTTTGCTTCGTCTGTTTTAAAATCAGTAATGATGTGTTGAGTGCTTACATTTTACAAAGCACTCTGCTAGCTGTGTTAAATAATGCAAAGATAATGAGATATGGTTCCTATTCACAAAAAGCTCAGAACAATATTCAGAAAACAATACAACCAGTACTTTACTGCAATAAGATTATCTTTTAACAACTCGATTTCCATGCAGTTTTGAGGAAGTTAACAACTTTGTACCCCTATAAGTGGAAAAAGTGGTATGGTACTCTGTAATATTGGAGCTTCGGATTTAATATTAAAGTTTAACTACAGTTTTTAGAACTGGAAGGTATTGGGAAGATTAACAGTCCCACAGTTACTACTGAATCAGAGTTGAGAGTTGTGACTTTGGAAAGCAGAAAGCAAACCCTAACAAAGCTGAGGAGGGCCAGGACAGGTGAGATTTGGAGGAAAGGTACGAAATACCATGGAAATGCCGTTATTACACAGAAACACGTTGAAAGCTTACGTGAGGGTCTACGGCATCTCGAGGTTTATTAGAAGAAAGTGAAAGATGTCAGAAAGTAACATGTGGAGTACCGAGGGCCCACCATTTGCTTCCCTGTTTTGCTTGTCTTTATTTGGTCAGAATCAATGTGTTTATTATCTTGGGTCTTTGAACACCACATTAAAGAGGTGTACACAACACATACAATTATGATCTTAAAGTAGCCCTTTCCTTATGCTTTTCTAAGAACTAATCACCATAGTGAAGGAAATTGCCTGACATGCAGAGCTGGTTCAGGGATACAGTTTTTCTGCTTTTTCTTTCTGAGTCATCTACTCACTGTGCTTAACTGTTATTGTTGTTGTTGTGAAGTGCCATTGTTGGTGTTGTTGTTGTGAAGTGCTGTCAGGTCAATTCCGACCCATACCAACCCTGTATTCAGTTTCCGAGGCTGTAAATCTTTACGGGAGCAGAAAGCCTCATCTTTCTCCCGTGGAACAGCTGGTAGTTTTGAACTCAAATGAGCTCTGACTCATAGGGACTCTGTGCACAACAGAAAGCAATACTGTCTGGTCCTGAGACCTGAGATGTCTACACAATTGTGATGTTTGAACCCACTGTTGTAACCCCTGTGTCAATCCATCTCCTTGGGAATCTTCCTCTGTTTTGCTGATGCTCTATTTACCAATGATGATGTGCTTTTTCAGAGACTGGTCCCTCCTGATAACATGTCTAAACTATGTGAGACAAAGTCTTGGCATCTTCACTTCCAAAGAGCATTCTGCCATACTTCTTCCAAATCAGATTTATTTGTTCTTCTGGCAGTCAATGGCACTTTGGCTATTTTTTGTTAACACCATAATTTAAATGTACCAGTTCATCTCTGCTTTTTCTTACTCATTGTCCAGTTTTCAATATGAGGTGACTGGGTAGCATAGCTTGTGTCAGGGGCACCTTAGCCCTCAAAGGGACACCTTTGTTTTTTAATACTTTAAAGAGGACTTTGCAGCAGATTTGCCCAATGTAATACATCCTTGGATTTCCTGACTGCTGCTTTCATGAGCAGAATCCTGCTGTGGTCCTATTGATTGTAGAGTCAGGTAAAATGAAAACCTTCAGTCTTTGCTTATCAAGATGTTGTTTATTGGTCCAATTGTGAGGATTTTTTTTTTTTCTTTTCTGTATTACATTGACATGTAATCCATATTGATCGTCACCAGTAAAGTCCCCTTGGCTTTCAGTGAGCAAGGCTGTGCCATCTGCTTATCATAGTTTGCTAATGAACCAGTCCTGATGCCAAGGTCTTCTTCATATAATTCAGCTTTTTTGGATTATTTGCTCAGTATACAGGCTGAATAGATATGGTGAAAGGATATAACACAAACTTTTCCTGATTTTATATCATTCATTGTCTCTTGTTCTGTTCACGTAGTAGCCACTTGGTGTCTGTACAGATTCCACATGAGCACAATTGTTTTGGCTTCACCTAGTCACATGCCTTTGCATAATCAATAAAATCCAAGTAAACATCTTTCTAGTATTTTCTGTTTTCAGCCAAAATTCATTTGGTGTCCCTCATTCCATTTCCTCTTTGGAATCTGGCTTGAATTTCTGACTACTGTCAATGTACTCCTGCAATTGTTTTTTGAAATTCATCAAAATTTTAATTGTGTGTGATACTAAAGATACTATCTGATAGTCTCCACATTCTATAGTACAAACTTTCTTTGGGATAGCCACAAATATTGATGTCTTCCATTTAGTTAGTTATGTAGCTATCTTCCAAATTTCTTATTATAGATTAGTGAGTGCTTCAGTTGGTATTCCATCAATTTCTGGAATTTTGTTTTTTGCCAATGCCTTCAATGAAGCTTGCACTTGTTCCTTCAATACCACTGATTCTTGTTCATATGGTGCTACTTAAAATGGTTGAATGTTGACCAGTGATGCTTCCTGCATCATTCACTATTTTGCTCATAGAATAATTCCATATTGCAAGTCAAGACTTAAATTTTATCTTCAGTTCTTTCAGCTTGAGAAATGCTGATCGTGTTCAGCCCTTTTGGTTTTCAATCTCCAGGTCTTTGCACATTTCATTATAATACTTGACTTTATATTCTTAAACTGTTCTCTGAAATTTTTCATTCAACTCTTTCACCTCTTTCACCTCATAATTTCCTCCATAGCTTTTGCTACACCATGTTCAAGAGTAAGTTTGAGAATCTCTTTTGACACCCACTTTGGTTTTTTCTTTCTTTTTGTAATTTTGTTTTAATGACTTTTTTTCCTTTCTTCATGTATGATGTTCTTGATGACATCTTACAACTCCTCTGGTCTTCAATTAAAACTACTCAATGTGTCAAGTTTGTTGTTGAGATGCTCTCTAAATTCAGATGGGATTTACAAAAACCAGTGAATCCAAAGATTTAAGTAGTTATTAGTTAATCTTTTCCATGTTAGATTCATCCTAAATTGGTATAGACTTATATTGTAGAGGAATAACTGTTATGTTCTCAATGAAATTTGACTATGAAAATCTGCTAAGGGAAAGTCACTATGAAAATTTCACTCATGTGATTTTGAAAGTACAAAAGATCTTCATTCAAGAAAGTTCTTTCAGAGTGGAGAGTATGTCTTCTGGATCAAAACCCTTATAGCACATTGCATTTTAAATGTATGTGTCTGTGAGCATGTTTGTGTTTGTGTGTATGTATGCGTATGCTTGTTACTCAGGTTATGTGATGCTTCCATGAGATTATAGAACAAGTAAACATAATTGGTTCTAGAGTGTCACTAGCAGACGGAAGCGATTTGGTTAAAATTCCTTACACATTTGAAGTTTCTTGCGGTGTATGCAATAAGAAGTCCTGGTAGCGTAGTGGTTATGTGTTGGGCTGTAACTGCAAGGTCAGGAGTTTGATTCCACCAGACATTATTGGAGAGAAAGATGAGACTTTCTTCTTCCATAAAGATTTACAGTTTCAGAAACCTTATACAGGGTCATTTTAGTTAGAATCAACTCCACAGCATACCATCCACCACCAGGATGTATGCATTAACAGTTGACAGGTAGGTAATTAAATCAATTCAATGGAGATGAAATCAATCACCTGAAGCATAGGTCTACATGATGATAAACAGCTGGTCTGATAACTTTTACAAATTGAATATGGTGGCCATATTATTTGATATAATTTTACTTTGCATTTGTGGGCACTTGTATAGATCATATTACAAGCAAATATTTTTGGAGAATAAAATAGAGAAATGAAATCATTATAAAATTCAGGTTCCAGTCTAACCTTTCTCTAGCATATCCAAGCCATTGAAGGAGAACCCCATTAATGGGATATTGATTTCTCTAGAAAAGTGTTTCCATCCTCTCCTATGTCATAGTAGTTCTACTGAAGCAGTATGTACTATTAAACTGAAGGCGAATTTTTTTGTTTAGGTTCTGTTGTATGTTTGGCTTGGTTTTTTCAGTTCTGGAGAGGAATAATGATATTTACTACATATTTCAAAGAAGTTTTTATGAAAGTGAAATTCATCTTACTAGATTTTTGAATTTTAAAATAATCATTAATATTCTACAACTTTTATTTGAGATAAAATTGAATTTTTTTATGAGCTCCTCTTTGGAAGGAACTCTGTCCAATCCTACTTTGCATTTATCCTAGCTTTTCACATAAGTTGCCTTTACATAGTAAATGTTTAAGAAATTTTTATATAGTGGATTTTTGGAATTAGCTTTAAAAAATCTGCCATTGCATCAATTTAGAAAAATTCTACCTTTGCATCATTTCTTAAGACAAAAATATCTTAAATATAAAGCTTTGAATATACCAAAACCAAATAAATCATCAAGTGTATATTAAGACTAGAACTTAATGTTTACTCAACAACTTATCAAGTCCTGTGAAAATATAACAGGTGTATTTGTTATTCTATTTGTACCTTTGAAGGTTAATAATACAAACTGGCCACAAACAATGTTCCATTTTTTTCAGGTTAAAGCAAATCGGCATTTGCTAATATCAACACCGTTTGATTGTTTTCACAGTATGCAACAAGGGTGTAATTGGAGAATTTTCTCACTAGCTTCTAGAGGTGGAAGGATCTGGGTGTAAGGTATTTCCTAAGAAAAGCCAAACCCTACTGCCATGGAGTTGGTTTCGATTCATAGCAACCCTATGTAGAGCTTCTGAGGCTACATATTACAGAAGCAGACAGTCTCATCTGACTCCTGTGGAGCGGCTGGTGAGTTTGAATGATCAACCTTGCAGTTAGCAGTCCACTGCTTAGCCCACAGCACCACTGAACATTTCACTGCCTTCAAGTCGATTCTGACTCATAGTACCCTGCATAGGGTTTCTGAGGCTATATATTTTTACTGGAGCAGAAAGCCTCATCTTTCTCCCACAGAGCAGTTTGGGGTTCAGTCCAGTGCTTATCCCATGGTGCCTACAGGGTGCCTTTATGTTTTCGGAGCAGCTTTAAATAATCAGCATTCAGGTTTTCATTTGAATAGACTTCTTTCAAAAGAAGTAACAGTTGGCATACGTTTCACAGCCCGGATCCTCCCTATAGTAAAGATTTTCTCACACTCCCCCTTGTTGTTGGGTGCTGTCAAATTGATTCTGACTCATAGTGACCCCATGTGGTAAAGTAAAAGTGACCTGGAATGCTTTCTAGGTCGTAGTGGAGTCCTGATGTGGCACTGTAGGATAAGCACTGAACTTCTAATCACAAGATCAGCAGTTCAAACCTATTAGCTGCTCCTCAGAAACCCTGTACAGGGTCACTATGAGTTGAAACTGACTTGACGACACTTAACAGCAACAACAACAGCAATTTTTACAGAAACAGATCACTAGATTTTTCTCCTAAGAAGTCATTGTTGTTGTTAAGTGCCTTCGAGTCGGTTCCGACCCATAGCGACCCTGTATAGGGTTTCAGAGGGTGTAAATCCTTACGGTAGTAGAAAGCCTCATCTTTCTCCCGCGGAGCAGCTGGTAGTTTCGAACCACTAACCTTAAAGTTCGCAGCCCGATTCGTAACCACTACGCTACCAGAGCTCCTTGGGTGAGTTCAAATTGCCAATCCTTTGGTGAGCCGTCGAACATTTAACCTTTGTGCCACCAGGATGCCTTTGGTAGCCCTTGTTGTTCTTGTTGATAAGTGCCGTCAAGTTGATTCTGACTCATAGCAACCATGTGTAAGGTTTCTGAGGAGCGGCTGGTGGGTTTGAACAGCCAGCCTTGGGGTTAAAAGTTCATTGCTTATCTTACAGTGCCACACCAGAGCGCCTACTATCCCTTTCTGTTGTTGTTGTTATGTGCCGTGGAGTCGGCTCCGACCCATAGCGACCCTGTAAGGGTTTCCGGAGCAGAAAGCCTCATCTTTCTGTTTTAAAAACTGTAATAGTGTGTCCTCTACAAAAACAGCATCATCAAAAGACTAGAAAAAATTTATTTTAGCTATTGATAGATTTCTTCTTAGAATTGTATAAGAATTATGTCAGCATAGTTTTAAGTATTTCTGGTTGTGATACGTATATTAGCTTTAAAAATATGGTAGAATTGCTATCATTATTATTTTTGTATATTTTCAGTGGTTATAAACATTATCATGTTTGTTTTGTTTTAAACTTTTTATTGTGAGTTAGGAGCAGAGTTTACAGAGCAGATCATCAGTTTTACATTCAACAAATCATATAGACTTGGTTTCATCTCATTGATTGCAATCCTTTTCATGTAAAATCAGGTACCCCACTTCCTCCCTGTGTTTCCTGTTTCCATCCCACCTTCTTTCCTAAACTTTCTGAATGTTTTCCGTGTGTAAATACTGCCCTTTTGATATCAAATGGTTGATCATTCTATGGTGTGCGTACTTCACTAACGTTCCTCCTATAGCCCAATCAGTTGGCTGAAAATTGAGCTGTAGGACTGAATTCAATTCTAGACCTGAAGGATGACCAAAGATCATAGTCTTGGGGGTTCCACCAGTCTCTCTCTATACAACCAGTAAGCCTGATCTTTTTTAATAATTTTGTGTTTTGATCACATTTTCCCCCCACTCTACCTTCTAAAGTGATTCCTTTCTGAGTAATTGGTAGTGGTAACTGGATATCATCTAGCTCTTCTGGTCTCAGGGTCCTGGAGGCTGACGTTCCTGTGGTTTACTAGTTCATTGGACTAATTGTTTGCATGCATCTTCAATTTTCATCACTCTTCTTTGCTCTGGACAGGGAGACACCAATAGTTTTGTGTTACAAGGTCACACATGATCATATCAGAACTGCCCTGCAGACATCCTCTGACAGTAAAAGGACAAGTGTTTTGAAAGTACAGTTTTATCAGAGTGGACCATGTGTATGCTTTCTAGTATGTGCAAATTATTCAAAGTATTTGACTTAAAAGATGTGTTTTCTCAGTGTGACTTGGTGATGCACTTAGCTGCTATCTAATGGTTGGAGGCTTGAACCCACCAAATGGTTTCCCGGGAGATCTGTAAATACCTTCACCTGGGTATCTGCTTCCATAAAGAGTGTTGTTGTTAACTGCCGTCAAGTCAGTTCCGGCTTATAGCGACCCTGTATAGGGTTTCCAAGGAGCTGTTGGTGAATTTGAACCACTGACATTGCACTTCAAACTGACCTTGTGGTTTAGTGCATTATCCCACAGCACCACGCCAGGATTCTAACATAAAGATTGTTGTTGTCGTTAAGTGCCTTCAAGTCAATTCTGATTCATAGTGACTCTGTATAGGTTTTCCGAGGAGCAGCTGTTGAGCTTGAACCACTGACCTTGTGATTCAAACCGACTTTGCAGTCCAACACATTAACCCACAGTGCCACACCAGAACTCCTCCCCATAAAAATTACAGCCTAGAAAACCTTATATGGCAATTCCACTGTGTCACATCGGGTCCCTATGGGTCAGTTTTGACTTGATGACACACAACAAAATAACATGCATGTTTGTTTTATATCATTTATTAACACTGACAAAAATTTAATACACATTTTAAGTATTTTATGCACTTGTCCTCTTTATCAAATCAGTGCACAAACTCAACAGATAATGTAAATGAGTTTATGAAGGAAAGTAATGCTTAGACTTGGTGCTGAAAGAACAGAACTGGATTGCAAACCACAAGGTCAGCAGTTCAAACCCATCATCTGCTCCTTGGCAACCCTATACAGGGTCGCTATGACTCTGAACTGACTCGGCAGGAGTAGTGATAACAACAACATGAAGGAAAATAAAACTTAGAATTGGGTCTATGTTTTGTCTCTGTGTAGCAACGTCCCTGAGGTGCCCCAGTTTCATAGGACGTGAACCTTGGGATGTGTGGAAACCTTTCCCTAACAAAGTGTAAAGTTAGATTTCTATCAATGTCTAAAGTTATCTTTGCTTTTATATGCTGTTTTTCCCCCTTTTGTATTGCTATTATGTTTTGACTAAAATATTCAAATTTAGGTTTTATGAAAATATACTTAACTACATGCAAAATTAAATTCTACAATTTGTTAAGGTTTCGCTTTGACTCATGAGAGCCCAATCAAAAGCTTAGAAAATTGAATAATTCACTGGTTAGTGGTGCTGGAAACACGTTATAACCACTGTATGTAACCTTGTTGCAATTCTGAGGTTTCTTCACAATTAAAGTTTTTATTAAGAGTAAACTATCAGTATCTGTCTAGGTGCTAAATGTTGTTGTTGTTGAGTGCCGTGGAGTCGGGTCCGACTCATAGCAACCCTGTATAGGGTTTCCAAGGAGCGGCTGGTGAGCTTGAGTCACGAACCTTGTGGTTCAAACAGACCTTGCAGCCTAGCGCATTAACCCACAGGGCCACACCAGAATTCCAGGTGCTAAATATATGGTGCTAAATGAATTGTTAGTGCTGAGTTTACTGATAACTCTCTTTATTCATTAGATAACTAAACAGTTAAAAGTGTTAGGTTTATCAGTTCTTACAGCATTATTTAGGTATAACAGAGTGTAAATATCTTTCTTTAGACGTCATCAAGTTTATTTTTTAAAGTTCTTTTTTTTTTGAGCTTGGCAAAGTTCAAATTAATTCAAATGCCACCTACTTTTATGGTGCGGGCATTGGCGCCCTCTGGTGGTTATGAAGCAGATTCTTCCTGGCTACTTGATTGACAAAAACCCCCCACACTTTTGTTCAATAAAAATGTTATACAATATTAGAATTCCCTATCACTGCCTAAATATGACAGCATTTAAAAATTCTTACATCTATTAACATATTTTTCTAAGTGAGTTAATGGTATTTTGGCATCCATTTTCGTAAAGAAAAACGTTTTATCTGATTTTCCATTTTTGTAGAGTTTATTAAATACAATGGTTTCGTGTTTGTTTTTACATTTTTAGAGTAGGTATTGCTAAAATACATTTCCACTAGTTTTGTATTATAATTAAAATTAGCATTATAGTTAGTAAACAACACTATTATTTTATCTCACTTTCAAAAGTAATGTTTTATTTTCATTTTAGTGTAGTACCTAAGATAAAAAGAAATACACTGATGTAACATTTTTTTTCCACATGAAAGTATCATCTTTCCCCTTTTTGATTTTGGTCTATAATTTGATACTATTACTGAGTTATAATGAAATTCCACTCATCATTCTTCAAGACCAATCAATGTGCAGAAAACTTGGAGTTACGTCACCTGTAACTAATAAAGACAATATTGTTAAGTAAATTTTCAGGTGAGATCGTTAACAGACTGAATGTGATCATTTGCTTTTAACAGAGATGTTTCTTATTTTCTTTTTATTTGTTCACATAGCACAGCAAAAAAATTTGAAGCTGTTTTATAAACTTGTAGTTTCAAACTTATTTGAAAGCAATAGAGCTTCTTATATAATAAAATCATATGCAAAATATATAAAACAACAAAAAAATGGACCTTCTCCCTCACAGGCCTTCCAGGACCTGGAAAGTTTCACTGTAGAGTGTGAGGTTTCCCAAAACCAGAACAATATTGCATTAAATCATCTAGATCCTCCTCATTTTTCTAAGACAATCTGCTAATAAAAGCAAAAAGAAAATTCTTTTGAAGATTTAAATATTTTAGATGGTTCTTTTAAATTCCCACTTCACTAGACATGTGTTAGCAGCCTCTTAGTTTACATGGAGAATTAAAATGCTGAGGTAAACTGGTGCTTGGTTACATGGTGCAACATTTTGTGTTGAAATTTTGGTATCATATATTTTGAGAATTAGAAATAATTGTGATGCACATTTGAAGCCAATATATTTTTAAATATTGAAATGTTTCAAATATTTTTCAAATATTTATGTACTCTTAATACATACTGTATTATCCAGATGTTGTTGTTAAGTACCGTGGAGTTGGTTCTGACTCATAGTGACCCTGCACAGGATTTCCAAGGCTGCAAATCTTTACGGGAGCAGAAAGCCGCATCTTTCTCCCGCGGAACAGCTGGTGGTTCCAGATAGTACTTTTAAAAACATCATTTGGATAACTGTTATTAATTGCCTAACTTTGTGGCATTGAAATGTGTCTTCAGTCTTAGGCTGTAATGTCATGAGTGTGTACATATGTAAAACCTGTGTAAACCTATGTCCTAATGAAGAATAGCAAATGTAGTCTTTTGATTTCTGATATATTTTCTTTCAATAAATGATTTTACTTTGTTTTAAATAATTTTTCTCTTCATTTTTTGGTAATTATTTTCTGTTTTTCATAGGGAATTTTATAGATTCAGCACTAGGTAGCATGTAAATTTTGGTATGAAATTGACTGTTTTTCTAAGCCAGCAATGATTATGTCTTTAATGCATCACTGAAAAACACCAACTTCTATTTTTCTTTTAAATTGCTTTCCTACTTTCCCTGCCATCTTTTCCCATCTCTCCTTCTTCCTCCACTTCACTCCAAGAAAAATATTTTGAGGTACCAATATAAATGTATTCCCTGTTGGAAGAAGAAAAGGAAAATATATGAAGTAGTTTTGACTGAATAAAATTGCAGTAGCTGAGCATAAATTTATTTGTGTGTGTGTGTGGTAAATATATATATATACATATATA
>NW_006408554.1:808416-814838 GCF_000296735.1 Chrysochloris asiatica | reverse complement strand
TTGTTCAATTTAAACATAAACATGTGTATGCTTCCCATATAGAAAGCCAGCCTGTAGAGAGACATTGTAAGTATTTCTGGGAGACAACCGCCATCTTGAACCACAATTTAGTCCAGCGCTGGTTATTCCCAGGATAGCTCTGCCTTTCA
This sequence comes from Chrysochloris asiatica, assembly GCF_000296735.1. NCBI lineage: Eukaryota > Metazoa > Chordata > Mammalia > Afrosoricida > Chrysochloridae > Chrysochloris > Chrysochloris asiatica. The sequence goes on along the minus strand of NW_006408554.1, from coordinate 814,689 downwards.
AAGGAGATAACTTCTTCCTCAATGATTTTCTATGGAAAATATCACAAATTGGATTCAGTGGTAGATCTCAAGATCCAGTACCATTGAGAAGAACTAAAATTTGGGGGTTTATTTACATTTCTCCTTACCACATTTCATGGGAGATGAGAAAGCCTCACTAATTTGTATTGTTTCTAAAGGGATGTCCTATCTCTCTCTAAGCATGTCTTTCTTTTGCCAGTCCTTTCACTGCCTCCTGTTTCAAGGCTCCTGGACATTCCATCCATTTCCATAGGAGGTGGAGCTCCATTCACTGAGGTGTGTGTGTTTTGCAAAAAGACTATAAGTAGTATGTTACCCTAGTAAGAAAAGGTTAAATATTAAACATCCACACACACATACATTCATATTATGTACTGACTTTCATTTGAAAAGAAAAAGTGGAATGATAAATAATAAAAATTGTTACTTCTAGGGGAAATAAGAAAACAGGATGGCGGGGACAAGATATTTCAAATGACTTTGAGCATTGTTTTTTGAATGCACATCCTTAGTGGAATGTATTGTAAAGACAGAATGGCAAAGAAATATTACACATTATTCAGAAGTCTTATTGGAATTAGTAAGGTAAGAGGAATTAGTGAAAATAAGTAATTCGGTTACTTTTCTATGAATCAGAGGTTTTCAATGTAAAGAAAAAAGTAGCACAATTTCAAAAAGTCAAATAGCACTGGACTATTAAATACTAATTGAAAATGTCATTAACGCAAGATAGTCGCTTTTTGAAAATGATTTCTTCATTTACCTGTGAGTGCTGAAAAGGCCTAGAAGAATTGGCATACAAACATTTCACACACAGACTGTTGTCTCCTAATGTCACGCACTACGAAATGTAATGCTTTGCATCACCTCAAATGTTATCAGCCTAGTCCTAGCACCATCTTCTCTCACAATGATTATTGATCTCCAACCCTAGTAGCAATTGGAATTCACCCAGCAACTCTGCCAGAGAAACCATCCAGCGTCTGTTTCTCTAAAGAATTTAGTCTAGAAAACCTTGTTCTGCTCTGTTGCAGAGGATCACTGAGTAGGAATCCATAGCCCCCAACAAGGAAGAGCACAACATGCATAACACACAAAACAACTTGTATTGCTATTGAAACTTATCTTAAAAAAAGAAAGAAATTAAGAATTTCCATGAGATAATGAATTGACAGCATGGCCCGCCCTGACTTCATACTTCTAAGGACTGCATGTCCTCTGAGAGGAGTGGACTCTCTGAAGGGAAGGTCACAAACGCCGGGAAGCACACTCGTGTGGGTGTTTGCTTTTAGAGCTTTCCACGTATCGCATTTTAGTGATGAGGATTTACTACTTGTGAAACCTAGCTTTTATGAAACCAGATCTCACAAAGTTGGCAAATTTTTCTCAGAAAATTCCTGGAGAAATAAGATTCAAGGTAATTTCATAATGAAAACATTGTTATTAAGTGCTGTTGAGTCAGTTCTGTCTCATAGGAACCCTGTATAGGGTTTCCGATGAGTGACTGGTGTGTTTGAACTGCTGACCTTGTGGTCCACAGCTTACCTTATAGTTCCACTGAATAGCAAAGAAATTGAGCAGCTGGCAACTACCGTGCTTATGACAAACTTCCTGTGGGCCAAACTATGTGGTATAAATGATAATGATCTAATCAGATCTGAGAGGTTGGCCAAAGAATTCAAAAATTTCAAGACTGTCTGGAAGAATATCATTAATGATTGAACATTTGTCTTGATGTATGTAGTAGCTAGTGATTGTTCAGCTACCATGATTAGCAAAACACGTTAAAAACAAAATAAATGTAAACTGAAGCTATTATTTTCTCATAGTTCCTGGGTTGAGCAAATTGTGCTCTTAACCGACAGGTTGGAAGTTTGAGTTCATATAAAAGTCCCTCAGAAAAAAGGCCTGGTAATCTGCTTCCAAGAAATTAGCACTGAAAACCGGTTGGAGCATCATTCTATTCTGAGACACAGGGTCACCAAGAATCTAAGTTCACTTGACTGCGACTGATTTTTTAATTATTTTTTTTTCATGAAGCCTTTGGTAGCGTAGTGGTTACGAATCAGGCTGCGAACCACAAGGTCAGCAGTTCAAAACTACCAGAAGCTCTATGGGAGAACGATGAGGCTTTCTGCTCCTGTAAAGATTTATAGCCTCGGAAACCCTGCTCAGGGTCGCTATGAGTTGGAACTGACTCGACGGCACTTAACAACAACAAAGACTAACTAGGGAGCTATGAAATCTCTAGCTCTAGAAAACTTGTGCTACCAGATTTAGTTTGCAGCAGTTGTTAACAAAGTTTGTTTTTCCAGAAAATCAGTATCTTTCAATCTTTCATCTGTTTTTTTTTTTTTTTTTTTTTTTTTTTAAGTCTGCAGCCGAAATCAGAATTAAATTAATATACTTTTGGGAACAGGTCCATGTAGTCCAAACAGTCAACTCATGATACACTAAAGAGCACTGTTTATGTCTGTCTCTGATTTCACCCTTATTTGGAAAAGAATGAAGTGAAGAATGCAAGTTCTGGAAGAACAGCACCATGATCTTCCACTATTTGTGTTTGAAAACAAGAGCAGGCAATAGAGAAAGAAGAAATCAGTAAAACAAATATACCAAGGCCTGATTTAACTAATAATTCCAATATGAATCAAACAGAACAATGTGGAAATGACAGAACGAAGCAGCTTCTTTGAAACCTACATGGCTGCTACATAGCTCTTAGTGGGTTTTGGCACACAGACACCTAAGAAATGAAAAAGGTATCCCAAATGGATTTATAAACTTAAACAATTAAGCTAATTTTAAGGAGAAATATATTCACGTATAATAAAGTGTTAGTAAGTAAAATACTTTTTGGAGATAGAAAATATAATGGCAAACCATACTATATGATAAAACAACTATACAAAACTATAACTATATTAATAAATTTTCAAATAAACTATAAATCCTCATGGAAGGAAAACAATATACAGGTGTTTTAAATATTTTTTCTGTTTATTAATGAACAGAATCCATGATAACAATCAGCCCTTCGTGTTATCTTTAAAGGCTAAAAAGAAAGACAATTTTTGAGTAGTGTTTGTCAACTGAAGTGCTATTGACATTTTTGGTGGGAAAATATTTGTGAGGGGCAGTCCCAAACTTGAAAAGCATTTATTATACCTAGCTCCACAGGCTTCTACATGTCTACAGAACCCTCTCTAGGATTAAATTCCCAGTGAACTGCTAAGTCTTACCTCATTATTGCTAAATGCCATTACATCTTTTCCAACTCATATCTACCTTGTATAGGGTTTCTGAGGAGTAGCTGGTGGGTTTGAATCAGCAACCTCGTGGTTAGCAATCCAGTATTTATCCTACAACGCAACACTAGGACCTCTATCTTTCACAATAACTATCCACCTTGTTGTTGTTAAGATAGTCAAGTCAGTTCCAACACATTGCAACCCTGTATAGGGTTTCCCAGGAGCGGCTGGTGAGTTTGAGCTGCCAACCTCGCAGTCCAGTGCTTATCCAACAGCACTATACCAAAAAAACAATTATTCACACCGTCACTCATTTTTTCACAATGTTTTTACTCCCAATTAAGGGGTGGTTTTGTGCTGTGGAGTTGGTTCCAACTCAGAATTTCCAAGGCTTTGAAATCTTTACAGGATCAAAGACTCATCTTTCTCCCATGGAGTGACTGGTAGATTTGAACTACTGACCCTTTGGTTAGCAGCTCAACTTGTAATCCACTATGCTACCAGTGCTCTTTCCATTAGTTCCAGACAGACAGATTTTTGTCTGTTTTGTTCACTCCTACTACTCTGAAACCTACAATGGAGCCTGCACTTATGTCGCAGGCTTTATTCTAGGTTTCAGATCAGTGGCAGTGAACAAAGCAGAGAGAAATCTGTGTCTTTCAGGAACTTATATTCTAAAGGGGGAGATAAAAAATGAACACATACAGACCAAGGACAGTGAATGTGTCAAAAGATAATAAACACTATAGAGAAAAAGTAGGAATGAAGCTAAGAAATCAGAAAGGGAGGGCATTCAATTTTACACGAGGGGCCAGGAAGGGCCCGACTAAGGTAACACTTCAGCAAAAATCTAAAATATTAGTGGGATGTAGCCATGTGGAATCTATATCCATATCATGAGGCTCTCTGGGAACAGATTTTCCAGGCAGAGGAAGTGGGGAATGCAATGACCAGAGACAGGACCACACCTGCTGTGTCCAGACTAACAAAACTACTAGTCTTATTGCAGCAGAAAATTAGAAAATGATATCAGGGAGGTCGGGAAAGATGAGACTGTGTTGGGTAGACCCTGATAAAGTTGCTCTTGTATTCTGTGCCTATTCAAGAGCTGCTGAGAGCTCTGTGCAGAATGTGCCATAACCTGATGCATTTCTAAGGGATTACTTTGGCCACTATGTTTAGAGTCAAGGGACCACCTTCAGAAGGATCTTGTTGTTAAGTGTCTTCGAGTCTATTCTGATTTATAGCAACACTGTGTATGGTTTCCGAGGAACAACTGGTGGGTTTGTAATGCTGATCTTGATCTTGCAGCTTAAAATACAGTCAAGTACATTATCCTGAAGTGCCTCACCAGGACTCCCATGTTCTGTTAATCATCCTTCTTTTAAATCTTTTGTATTCCAACTCTTTTTCTGAGCACAGAATGTTGTTGTTACTAAGTGCTGCCAAGTCTGTTCTGACTTACAGCAACTCTGTGTAGGCTTTGCGAGAGCGGCTGGTGGGTTTGAATAGCTGAGCATTTGGTTCAAACCTACCTTGCAGTCAGTGCATTATCCTGCAGTTCCACACCAGGACTCCATTTAAACACTTAAGATAGTGACTGTTTTTGTGTTCCCTATTCTGTCCTAGTGTAGTGCTGCAGGATAATGCACTGGATCGCAAGGTTAGAGGATCAAACTCACCAGCTGCTCCTTGGAAACATTTTACAGGGTTGCTATGATTCATGATACCACTGAACAACAATAGCATCTTAGGTGCTTTCTAACCATTCACTGCTCAGAATCATAAATGTGCCATCTATATGCATCAACTTCAGATCCTGATTACCCACAGAGTCCTTGATCTCTTAGTTTATTTATTTCCTCCAGATATTTACCAACCATATCTTTCTTATATGTCAGGTACTATTAAAGATAAAAAAAAACAAAGTATCTGCCCACTGAATACCTATAGGATATTATAGCAGGAGATTGGAGGGCAGACAGAGAAGTGGGGGCAGATATAAAGACACCCATCAATATATGATAAAATGCCAACTGGAGATTGAGCAATGAAGAAAAACAAAGCAAGGAAAGGACATAGATCATGGTGTCAAATGATAAATCGCAATAAATGGAGGAAAAAAATGGATGTTTCAAGGATTTCATTTTATTGGGTTCACAATCAGTACCATGGAAGACACAGTCAAGAAATCAACTAATGTATTTCATTGAGCAAATTTAATGCAGTAGACCTCTTTAAAGTATTAAAAAGCAAAGACATCACTTCCAGGACTAAAGTACACCTGTCCCTGCCCATGGTATTTTCAGTGGCATCATATGCATGTGAAAGCTATGGACAATGAATAAGAAAGAGTAAAGAAGGTTTATTCCTTTGAACTATGGTGTTGGCATAGAATATTGAATACACCATGGACTGCCAGAAGGAATAAATCTGCTTTGGAAGAAGTACAGCCAGAATGCTTCTTACTAGCAATGATGGCAGGACTTCATCTCACATACTTTGTACATATTATTGGCAAGGATCATCTGGAAATATTTGGAGAAGGACATCATCTTGGTGAAGTAACAGATCAAACAAAATGAGGAAGACTCAATGAGCTGGATAGATACAGTGACTGCAACAATGGGCCTAAGCAGGGCAATGATGGTTAGGATGGCTCAGGACGGGCAAGTGTTCTGTTCTGCTGTGCAACAAAGATAGTACATTACCATGCATGTACCGTTTAGAAACTTCTAGCACTTCACATATACAACACTCAGAAAACAACTTAAATCAACTTAAATTTGTCTTAAATCTTTTTCTGATTCTAAAATTCTGAGAAAATGTGAATTGTTTCCAATCCACAATTCCTGATGCTGAAACTAAGATGCTGAAATTAACTAAATGTTAATTTATATTAATTTTAGAATGCACTTGTTGTTGTTGTCAGGTGCCATCGAGTCGGAACCGACTCATAGCGACTCCATGCACAGCAGAACGAAACAATGTTCGATCCTGG
>NW_006408554.1:796786-808316 GCF_000296735.1 Chrysochloris asiatica | reverse complement strand
ATATTTAAGTGTAATTTAAGGATAATTTTATAAAATTTAGGTGACTTTAGGTTTTTGGCTAAATGCTATAGAACTAATTCAAAAATTAATTTCAAGTCTAGAGTTGATCAAAAATAGGCTGAGACTTGAAGATCACTACATAGAAGTTTAACATATGCAAAATAGTACTTTCATAAAACTTTTTATTGTGAATTGAGTATAGATTTACAGAGCAAATAAATCAGTTTTACATTAGCAAAACCTATACTTTGTTTCATTACAGTGATTGCAATTCCCTTCAGGTACCATCGGTTAAAAATATTTACCTCTATTCACTTTAACGCTTGCATTCCATCCTGTGTCTCCCACTTACTTCATCTTTTCTTCTTGTATTTTCCTTCAATTTCCTTCTTGTATTTTGCCTGCCCTGTCACTCATATTAACATGTGTCTAACCTCTAGCCCATGAATAATCCCTCTGCCACCCTATCACCACTCCCAACCCCTGGTAACTATCACAAAATGTTTCTTTTATCAAGAAAACATTTTCTTTAACATTTTAACAACAGTGAATGCAATATACTACTTGCCTTTTTGTGATTAACTCATCTCATGTAGCATAATATCTTCCAGGTTCATTCATGCTTTGAAGTGTTTTGCTGATTCATTGTTATTCTTCAACATTGCATAGTATTCTGTTGGGTATATGTACCAAAATTTCTTTAATCATTCTTCTTTTGAAGGTCATTTAGTCTGTCTCCATCATTTGGATGTATCTCTTGTAAAGAATATATTGAAAGAGCCTGTTTTCTTATCCAGTCTAGTACTCTCTGTCTCTTGACTGGTACGTATAATCTATTTACATTCCGTGTACTTATTGATAGGTATGAATTGATTGCTGTCATTTTGCTGTGTGTTTTTTTGTGTTGCTGCTGGTTTCTACACGGAGTTCATTTTGTTTGTAGATTTTCTTTTCATTTTTTTTTTTTGTATTAATGTTTACTAAATCTTTCTGATTTTACTATTTGTTATTTTGATGTAAAGGTGTATTAATTTTCTTTAAGGTTACCCTATAATTTATCAATTTATTCTTCATTTAAAACAGTGTCTTTATCTTGAAGGCTTCTTGACTTCTTTGCCATTTGAAAGTTCTGTGTCTACACTATATCCTCTTTCTGCTTTGTTTATTGTTGTTGTTAGGTGGCATCAGGTCATTTCTTCTCATAGCACCTCATTATAGAGTTTCCGAGGAGCAGCTGGTGAGTTTGAACCACCAACCTGGGAGTTTAAACTGACCTTGTGACCTGGTGCTTATCTTATAGTGCCACACCAAGGCTCCTTTTGCTTGGCAGTTGATTAATTGTAAATTGATATCTCTGGTTCCATGTTTTCAGGCTTGTATATTTGTTTAACTTTAAATATTTTTACATCTGGATTGGGTTTTAGGTGCTGTCATCATGTATGCTAATCTCAGGTAGTTGTCTCCTGCTGTTGCCTCTTGGTCCAAAGAACACCCTTCAGTATTTTTTTTTTTTTTGTAAAGCTGGTCTGGTTATTACAAATTCCTTTAATTTTTGTTTACCTGGAAATGTCCTAATTTCACTGTTGTATTTGAGGAACAGCTTTGCTGGGTATTTGATTCTTGGTTGGTAATATTTTTCTTTCAGAGTTTTGTATATGTCATCCCATTGCCTTGCCTGCATGGTTGGTTTCTGCTGAGAAATCAGAGCTTTGTCTAGCTGGCTTTCTTTTGTAGGTTACTTTCCATTTTCCCCAACCTGCTCTAAGGATTCTTTCCTTGTCTTTGCTTTGGAAAGTTTGATTAGGATATGTCTTGGTGATTTTCTTTTGGGATGTATCCTGTTTGGAGTTTGTTCAGCTTCTTGTATGCTTATCTTCTCATTTTTCATGATGTTAGGGATGTTTTCTTCCAACTCTTTGACAATTTTCTGTGTCCTCTCTGTTGTTCTTTCCTGTTCTGGAATTCCAATCACTCATAAGTTATTCCTTTTCATGGTGTTCCACATAACTCTTAGGCTTTCTTCGTATTTCTTCACTTGTCTTTCTGATTGTTCTTCTAGAATACTAGTATCAAAGACTTTTCTTCAAACTCTCTAATTTGGGTGTCCGTTGATTCATATCTATTTCTTTGCCATTTTTCTGAAATCTTAGTATTAATCTTCTGGATATCTAATTGCAGGTTTTGTATTGTTTTGAAATTTGTATTTATTTTTTTGTTTGTTCTTATAATGTTTTCCTGAATTCTTCTAAAGCTTTTTCTGTTTTCCCCTTGCTTTCCCTGATCTTTCTGTCCATCCTTTGAAAGTATGTAAAAACCATTCTTTTTAACTCTTTTTCAGTTAGTTTCATTACCTTTTCTTCTTCAAAACCATTTCCTGGCTCTTCATCTTGGTTATTTGTTTGAACTGGTCTGTCTTGTTTCTTTGGGTGAGTTAAAATTGTCTGTTGTCTCTGGGACCTTGTGGCATTGTACTTTTACTTAATTGATGATTGAATATTGATATGTTCATAGGTCTCACCCACTATCTCCTGTGTATAGTTATAAAATGGAAACATCCACACCATTCTCCATTTTCTTTTCATGCACCTCGTTTTATGGTGGGTTTGGCAAGCATTGACTGTTGTCTTTCATTAATCAGGTTGTATAGGAGCTGGCTTTTGCCCAGTGGGTGGAGCATTAGAGGGAATAGTTGTGGCTGGGCTGTATGGGTGCAATTGCTGTCTCCTGTCATGTGGAAAAGAGGAGAATCCTATCCCCCTGACACACATACACAAGAACGCAGACACAATAAACAAATAGGAAAACAAAAATGAAAAGAGAATATAATAAATGAGAAAAAGAAATAAAAACTAGCTGCAACCAGGAAAAAAAAAAAAACTAAAAAGAGAAAAGAGGAATAAGAAAATGTAACTATAGAAAAGAAAAATAACAAAGAGAAAAAAAGAAGAAATAAAAAAGAAACACAGAAAAACCAGGGAGAGGGAAGATGAAAAGAGAAAGAGAGTAGAGAGTAGTAAAGACAGATAGAAATATCAAAAGATTTAAAAAAAAAAGGAAAAGGAAATGAGAAACAAAAGAGCAGAAGGAAAAACAAAAGCAGAGATAGAAACAATAAAATTCAAGGTAAAGAAAAGAGAAGAAGAAGAAAGAATAATCAAACGAAACAATGAAAGGAAAAAACAAAAAGTGAAAAAAAACAAACAAACAAAAAACCCAGTACAGCTGTTGGACCCAGAGAGAAGAAACCTCAGTGGTGGGGGTGGGGCTGGGGTTCTGCCAGCCAAGGAGCTCACGAGGTGGATGCAGAGGGATGTGACAGTAGTTCCTGACTCTAGATGGAGTTTCTATAGGCCTAGGTGCTATTTGTGTTCAGGGCACACAATCCGGAAATAGTTCATGGAGGCTTTTAGAACCACAGCACAGTTGAGGGGAGGGTGGCTGGTTATAAGGGTTTCTGCTAGACTAAGGCTGATTTTTGTGGCTCTGCAGGTTATGTAGGTCTGGCCAAGCCTGCCTGAATCAAGGCACCAAAGCAGTGTAGCTGGCCCCTGGCTCACACTGATATGACTCGTAACTCCATGTCGTCAAACTCCCAGAAATCTGGGTCTGGTCTGGGAGTGGAGGAGTATGGGAGATGGCCACACCTCTGGTCATCAGTGAAGTATGAGGAAAAAAAGTGAATCGCACCTTTCCCATTACCTGGGTGAATATGCTCTGCCAGGTCACCTTCTGTCACCAAAACTGCTCACAAAAGTTCAAGATGGTCACGCTGCACCTGGCCAACTGTTCCCCAGTCAATCTCCCTCTCTTGCTGTTCCTGTTCAGCTTCTCCTTCCAATAAGTGCTCAATCCACATCTCTAACCTTTCTTCTAAAGTTTAGGATTCCAGAATTTTCATCCGTGTCTGTTTCCTTTGGTCTTTCATATCTTTGTTGTGGAGAGTTCTTGCCTTGTCAGCCATCTTGCTAGAAGTCTATCACAAAGTAACACTTTTATAATAAAAAGAAGCTAATGTTAACTAGAGGACTACCCACACCCCAGATTCACTGGCACAGTGGCAGCAGCAATGGGCTTGTCAAACCTAACAGCAATCGTGAGCATGGTGCAGAACTGGCTTGTTTCATTCTGTTGAGCATCATGCTGTAACTTAGAAACAGAACAAATTATGCACAACTATAAATCGGAACCAACTGGATGGCACCTAACATCACCAACACCTACCATGTTAACTATTAATTTGTTATATAAGTTAATGTTTTCTCTAGATTACATTTTTTAGGATTTATGATGACATAAAATTGATTTACTGGTTATCAAAGATTGCAGATATTTGAAAAAAATTGAATTTGATGCTTACAGTTAGAAAACTTCATTTTATGTTTATGAGTAATACAAAAAAAACCTGTTGACAGAAGAATAAAGCAAATGGTCTAGATAATAATGTGAGGAGAGAAATAAGGCCCCTATCATTTCATGCTGTTGTTGTTAAATGCCATTGAGTCAGTTCCAACTCAGAGCAACCCTGTAGAGGGTTTCTGCGTCCTTTAATCTTTGCAGGAGCAGAAAGCCTTATTTTTCCCCTGAGGAGCAGCTGGAGGCCTTGAGAGGGCAGCTGGAGGCCTTGAATTGTGGACTTTATGGTTCATAGTACAGTGCTTATTGTATGGAGTCCCTGAGATCCCTTCATTTGATATTGTAGTTGTTGCTCTTAAGTGCTGTCACGTCAGTTCCAACTCATGGCAACCCTGTATGGGGTTTCCTAGGAGCAGCTGGTAGATTTGAACTGTTTACTGTGTGGTTTGCAGTCCAGTGCTGATCATGTTATAAAATATTAATTCACCAGGGAAGAAAAAATAAATACAATTTTTACTACCCTTCCACTTTAGGCTTTACATGAATGAAAAGGAAAGCTAAAAATAAAAAAATAAAAAGTCTAATAAATTTCCATGGAGGACAAACAGTACTTTAGATAAAATTTATAATTTCTGCTGAAAAATCTGTAACCAAGAGACTATCCACCAAGAGGTATAAAAGGAGACTATGTCCCTATGAGTTGGAACTGACTCCACAGTACTTAACAACAACAACAACACTAAGCTATAAAAACTCTAACCACCTTGCTCAGTATGGACATCCGTATAAAAGGCTACATTTCCAGTTTAAATTTGTAGTGTATTATTTTTCACTTGCATTTGCCAACTGGGAGACAACATAGTACTTTAGTACTTTAGAACAAATATCTACACTGATATGTTCTTCATAACGTTAGCCAAATGTTCTTTAGTAAGTGTAGGTTCAGCACCTGGAAGAGGTCCTCTTAGCTGAGTGCAGATGCTATAAAATACTAGAAATTAGCCTTGCCCTTGTTTTCTAAGGCTGCTCTTCTCCCAATGAAAGTCAGTCGACCCCAGTATTTGTTGATGGAACCTTCTCTTAAAATAGTTTTCTTTAAAGCAATTTCCCAATCTAAGTATTTTGCTGCCATTAGTTAACCTTAGGTTAAAAGAAGAAATATATCCAATAAACAACTGCTGATCAAGCACAAGTATCCACTCCTATGGCAGGAATTCTAGACCATAAAAGAATTTCCAGTGTTCAAAATCAAAATATGAGGGTATAAGGATTATTTTTCATTCATTCGTTATTATCTTCTTTGGATTAAAAAGCTTTGGTTACGCCAGATTCCACAGATCTGTTTCTTTTTAATATTTTGTTCAAAAGTTGTCCCCCTCACCTCCCACCCCAAACTGATTTTTCTTCCCAGAACAAATAAGCATTCCCACTAACCACAGCCTGCAGTTTGGCTGGTTCTTGAGCAGAGAGCTCTATGCCTTCTTGTACACAATAATTTTTCAAAAGGTAGAAAACCAATTTCTGGCTTAGGAAGACCTTGGAGGAAAAGTTTATATTGTCTTTGACCTACATATAACATATCTCTCTATCTTCAGAATATTAGTACATTAGCTCTTTGTGGACTTACAAAGCAAGGGATTCCCCCTTAGTCTCTTTTTGCATATATGTCTATGGGCTCACCTGATTTTAATATAACTAGCCCCCCCTCCTTTTGCACTCACTCCACCGCACTGAGTGGAAAACTGGATTGCTCTGCTCTCTAAAGTTCCATTAGCTCTTTGTATTCTTGAAGGAGACATTTACTTTATTGAAACAGTGATTAGAAAAGTGTTTCAATGCGGAAATGATTTGCTCTGTTTCTAAGTTTAAACATGATACAGAGACCTTGCTCAAGCTTCTAGTAAGAATAAGGTATTGTTTTAATTATTCCATTCTCCCTTTCACATTTGGTGTTGTTGTCAATGTTGGCATATCGTTCTAAAAAGTGCAAGAGATTTTCCAGGCACTGAGTCCTGGTGTGGTGCTGTGGGCTAATGCGTTAGACTGCAAAGTCGTTTGAACTACAAGGTTGGTGGTTCAAGCTCACCGGTTTCTTCTTGGAAACCCTATACAGGTTCGCTATGGGTCGGAATCAACTCGACAGCACTTAACAACAACAACAACAGATAACACCCTGGTCTGTATCATCTATCTTCTTGCACAAGCAAGTACCCAGGGTCTATTTCTGAGGTGATTTTACCATACTTAGCTCATAGCATTATGCAATAGAAATCACCCTTTTGGATGTTATGGATGAAGAAGAGAGCTAGGAAATTTTTCAAGTGAGGTCTGCCATGCTGACCTTGAGAAAATGTGGGGAAACTATCTTCCTGAATAATTTGCTCTTCTTCTACATAGATTCAACATTAATGCTAGGACAAAATGATGAAAAATGGATTGGAGGTTTTTAGATAGTAAGTTGGAATGAATTAAGATAATGACATTATGAGATGATGTGATGCTCAGTTGTCCTGAAAACATCTGATGTTCTCACGAGGCTCAGTTCTTGTACTGTGGTATTCTCCCAAATGTTTGGCTTAGCCCAATTTGAGAATATCTAATTGTCAGAATTACATGTTGTGTGAAATGACAGTTTTGGTTTCATTAATCACAATGTCTACTGCAATGATGTCTCTATATTTATCAGGATGGAGCTGGAGGAAGGACACTCAAGGAGAGCCCAAGGAATGCTTTTGTCCTTTGACCTGTCCAAAAGATGACCACCAAGATATTGTATCCATTAATTAGAACAGTTCCAGGAACATGGTGGATCAATCCTTTGTAAATTAGATACCTTCTGCTTTGTTTTCCTAAAATATCAGCTGATCTTTCAGTCTTAAAGTCTCTTAACTCTTATGGGTTACTTGATGCTTAGTTAATACTGAGGACCTAAGCCAGAAAATAATAAGGTGATTTAGGTTAGTAGTGATAAAAGAGTTTCCATGTTGCTAACAGTCTAAAACCAGTTACTATTGAATCGATTCTGACTTACGGTGATCCCATATGTGTCAGCGTTGAACTGGGCTCCATAGAGTTTTCTATGCCTGATCTTTTGGAAGTAGATCATTAGGACTGCCTTCTGAGGTTCCCCTGGGTAGACTCAAACCTCCAACTTTGGGGTTAGAAGCTAAGTGCAGCCCTATGTACATACAACAAAATGCAACCTGGTCCAATCCAGGGCCAACCTTATAATTGCTGATGTGCTTGACCCCGTTGTTGGGATCACTCTATCAATACATCTTGTGGAGGCTCTTCCTTTTTTTTTTCACAGACGCTCTGCTTTACCAAGCGTGATGTTCTCCTCCAGGGATTGATCCTACTTGATAAGCATCTGAAGTATGTGAACAACGTCTTGCCATTCTCATTTCTAAGTAGAATATGGCAGTACTTCTTTCAAGAAAGATTTGCTCATTCTTCTGGCAATTGATTGAATAGTCAATATTGTTTGTTAACACTATAATATAATTCAATTCCTCAATCTCCCTTATTTATTATCCACTTTTCACACACGTATAAGGTGATTGAAAATACTTGCTTCAGGTTCATGTTAGTCCACAAACTGATATTTTTAATTTTTAACACCTTAAAGAAGTCTTTTGCAGCATATCTGCCCAATGCAGCACTTTGTCTGATTTCTTGACTGCTACTTCCATGGTCAAGGAGCTCTGGTAGCATAATGGTTATGAATTGGGCTGCGAACCTCAGGGTCAACAGTTCGAAACTACCAGCTGTTCTGTGGGAGAAAGATGAGGCTTTCTGCTCCCGTAAAGATTTACATCCTCGGAAACCCTGTATAGGGTCACTATGAGTTGAAATTGACTCCATGGCACATAACAACAACAACAGCTTCCAGGGGCATTGATTATGAATCCAAGTAAAATGAAAATTGTGATAACTTCAATATTTTATAGTTTTAACACAGAACAAGAAACTGACATATGAGTGTTGAGATTCTTGGGTAGATCTGCAAATCTCACAGCATACCCTAAGCAAACAATTGCCCAGACGATTGTTTCAGTACTCTTCACCCTCACTTTTCTACCATTTCTTTTTCTCTGTCTTCCTCAGAACTTTACACAGATTCCTTTTCATCTTTCAAAACTCAACTTAAATGTTGTTGTATTGCTAGGTGTCACTGGAAGGTGCAGAATCATAGTGACTGTATGCACAACAGCATGGAACATTGCCCGGTCCTGCTCCATCCTCACCATGGTTACTTGTGAGTCCACTGCTGTTGTCACTGTTTCACTCCATACTATTGGAAAGGTTTTCCTCTTTGTCTCTGACCCTCTATTTTACCAGCATAATGTCCTTCTCCAGTGACTGGTCCCTCCTGACAATACATCCAAAGTTTGAGAGACAAACTCTAACATCCTGTCTTCCAAGGAGCAGTCTGGCTGTACTTCTTCCAACAAATGTGTTCTTTGGGCAGTCCATGGTACTTTTAATATTCTTCTCCAACACCATAACTTAAATGCATCAATTCTTCTATGGAATTCTTTGTCCAACTTTCACCTGCATTTAAGATGATTAAAAATACCATGGCTTTGGTCATGAACATATCCATGAGTATAATGCACACGTATGTGTGTATGTTGTTGTTGTTGTTAGGTGCCTTCGAGTCAGTACCGACCCATAGCGACCTTATGCATAGCAGTACGAAACACTGCCCAATCCTGGGCCAACCTCACTACTATTGCAACGCTTGAGTCCATCGATGCTGTGAGGTTGGTGATTCAAACCCCCTAGCTATTCCTTGGAAAACCTATACAGCGTTGCTATGGGTTGGAACCAACTCGAAGGCAGTTAACAGAAGTTCTGACTCATACCAACCCCATATAGGGCTTCTGAGAAGCAGCTGGTGAATTTGAACCATCAAGCTTGTATTGCAAAATGATCTTGTGGTTCAGCGCATTATCCCACAGAGCCACACCAGGACTTATATATATATATATTCAGAAACCACACACACACATATATAGTTTCACCACTTATCTATCAGTGTTGAGTGTTGTTGTGATATGCTGGAAGCTATGCTATGAGTATTTTAAATACCAGTAGGGTCACACATGTTAGACAGTTTTTAGCTCAGCTTCCACAGTCAGACAAACTAGGAAGAAGGGGAGGCAGACTGTGCCTGAATGTTTAGCTACTGAAAACCTTATAAATAGTAGTGCAACGCTGTAAGCACCAGAATACAGAATATAGGATCATTATGAATAGCACCAGAATATATTCAGATAGAGTCCTGGAAGATAAGCAAATCAGATAGGAAAGCACTCAAAATATGACTGGGGAAGAGCTACCTCCTCAAAGTGGAGTTGACCATGATGGTGCAAATAGCATAAAGCTTTCTGGACCTGCATTTTCTAATGGGGCACAACACAAAATGAGGAGAAACATCCCTTAATAATCTGAACATTTGTTGTTGTTGTTGTTGTTAGGTACCATCGAGTCTGTACCGACTCATAGCGACCTAATGCACAGCAGAACAAAACACTGCCCGATCCTGGGCCAACCTCACTACTGTTGCCAAGCTTGAGTCCTTCGATGCTGCCACTTGGCCAATCCATCTCATTAGGGGTCTTCCTCTTCTTCTCTGACCCTCCACCTTACAAAACATGATATCCGTTTATAGTGACTGGTCTCTCCTGACAATATGTCTGAAGTATGAGAGACAAAGTTTGGCCATCTTGGCCTCCAAGGAGCACTTCTTCCAAAACCGATATATTGACTCTTTTGGGAGCTCATGGCACTTTCAATATTCTCCTCCAACACCATAACTCAAAGGCATCAATTCTTCTAATCTGAGCATAGACTCTACCAATTATGAATCTAGAAAAATTGAAAGTCATCAAAAATGAAATATAATGCATAAAGATCAATGTCCTAGGCATTTTTCTTGTTGTAAAGTGCTGTTGAGTCAGTTCCATCTCATAGCAACTGTGTACAGGGTTTCTGAGGAGCAGCTGGTGGGTTTGAACTGCTGACCTTGTGGTTTGCAGTCCAGTTCTGATCCTATAGCACAGCATCAGGAGTTCATCCTAGGCTAAATCTCATTAAAAAGACAGGAAAGAAAGAAAATGCCAAAATGGATGTCGGAAGACTCTCAAACTTGCTCTTGAATGTACAGTAGCTAAAATAAATGAATTATGAAGTAAAAAAGAGCAGAACAGAAGTCAAAGGGCAGCTCTAGAAGACAAAGTATTAAAATGAAATGTGCAAAAACCTGGAGTTACAAAATAAAAAGAGAACACACTTAGCATTTCTCAAGTTGGGGAAAAAAAAAACCCTGAAAAAAATACAAACTTTGAATTATAACATTGAAGGATTCTATGGGCTAAATATTGAATGACACAAGAAGTATCAAAATAATATGGAAGGAATACTCACTCAGTCACTGTCCCTAAAATAATTGGTTTACCTTCAACAATCTTAGGAGGCAGCGTATACTCAAGAACCAATGGTATTGAACGAAAAAGTCCAAGCTGAACTATGAATGCATTGGTGAAAAACAAAGGAGGAAATTTGGAAGACGGTGACCTGGCCAAACAACTAGATGAGAGCCACATTTGTGCCCATTCCAAAGAAAGGTGATAGAATGTGGAAACTATCCAACAATATTGAATATCACATGCAAGTTAACTTTTGCTATAGATAGTTCAAAAATAATTGCAGCAGAACATCAACAGAGAACTCTTCCAAATTCAAACCAGACTGAAAGGAGGACATGGAAGGAGGGATACCATTGCTGATATCAGATGGAACTTTACTGAAAGTAGAGAATGCCAGAAATATGTTTATCTGTATTTTATTGATAATGTAAAAGCATTTGACTACATGGATCATAACAAATAATGAGTAACATTGCCAAGAATGAGAATTCCACAACACTAAATTGTGTTCATGGGAAACCTGCACATAGGCCAAGAGGCTGTCATTTGAACAGAATAAGGAGATATTAAGTGTTTTAAATCAGAAAAATTCATTAACAATCTGTAATATGCAGATGAGACAACCTTGCTCACTGAAAGCAAAGTGTTGTAGCACTAACTTATGAAGATCAAAGCTTTCAATATGAATTATATCTCTACACAAAGAAAACAAAAATGTTCACAACTGGACCAATAAGTAACAT
>NW_006408554.1:795081-795836 GCF_000296735.1 Chrysochloris asiatica | reverse complement strand
TCCTCTGCTCCTGGACTGCATAATCAACCACTCCCCATCTTTTGTTACAAAACATCTACCTTTACATTTCTGACCCTCACAGTCAGTCCTGATAGCAATTATTCACTATTGTGCCACAAGAGTCTTATCCCCATCTCCTTACATCATCCCTGCCCCAACAGATTGGAAACCACTTAGTGGAGATTCTACCTTCCCATACCCTCTGGAACTAGGCTCCCTCTTGAAAATTTGTAAGCCAGTCACTTCTTGCCTTTGTAGTCTCCCCTATTTGGGGTAGCCCAAATCTAAGTTGTCCATCCCTGTCAACCCTGTGTACCAAGGAGGTGGGAATGATCCTTGCTGTAAAGATTTGTTCCCTCTTTTGAGCTACTACATCTATGAGTATACGTCAAGTTCATCAAATTGTAGCATTTTTACCTCTTCTTTCACCTCTAGTCGAGTTCTGATCATCCAGCCATTGAAGCCAAGTGCAGTGGGTACATACCAATCTGCAAATGTGGGTGTTCTTGTGCATCTCCCCTCACTTCATATCAGCTTGAAGCTTCACTCTCTGCTCTCGTCCTCTGTGGCCATGTCCCTGTCTCTGGGCCCAGGAGTCCCCAGATCAGACTATTTTTCTAAAGTTTTGTGTTTAGCAAAGTCTCACAACAGTTTTATTAAGCACTTTTCCTTTAATTTTCAAATCCTTGTGGAATTAGAAAGAAATCAAACACACTTTTTAAATTCATTTACACTTAACTCATCAGAACTTTGGT
>NW_006408554.1:789843-793581 GCF_000296735.1 Chrysochloris asiatica | reverse complement strand
CTAGGACCAGACAGTGTTTCTTTCTGTTGTGCATAGGGTCACTATGATTTGGTACCAACTTGATGGCACCTAATAACAACACACAGTTTTCTGGAGATTTTTTCCCCATCAGATGTGACTTCCCTTGAAGTTGACCTAAGGTAGGAGTAGGATATAAACTGACTTATGTTGACCTCCTGTATGTCAGAGTAGCACTCTGAAAACCATAGGGTTTTCAATGACTGATTTGTAGAGAGTAGATATCTAAGTCTTTCTTTTGAGATAATGTTGGTGGACTCTAACTCCTAACCTTTCAGTTAGTAGCTGAGCATTCAATACACCACCCAGGGACATGCTTGGGCTGAACAGTAATGAAATAAAACAAAAGTGAAAACAAGCAAAACCAATGAGCACTGAGTTTATTCTGACTCATAGCAACCTCATGTGTTACAGGATGAATTTGTTTTACACTTCATTTGGTTTTCCTGGCTCTATTTTAAGATAGCAGATCACCAAACCTTTCTTGCAAGTCATGGCTATGTGAGTTCAAATCACCAAACTTTAGATTTATCCTAGCTGTCTCTCTTAGTGATCCAACGCAGGGTCATCATAACAACTTGAAAGGTGGCAAAAGCATTCGCCTTTAATTGTCATAACTTTGAAATATTTTGTCTATGACTCAAATTCGGGAATTTGAGAAACAAGGATTGGAATGCATTTTTTTTTTTTTAATCTGTTCTTTGTTATCATTCCTTCCATGAGGCAATGAAAGGCTAACTGCTTTACTGATGAGAAGCGTTCCCCAAACCCACTGCCGCTGAGTCAATTCCAGCTCAAATTGCACCTACATAGGGTTTCTGAGATTGTAAAGTTGAGCAGATTGCCTCCTCATTCTTTCACCGGGTGGCTGGTGAATTTGAACTGTGGAGTCCTGGTGTGGCGCTGTGATTTAATGAGCCACACTGCAAAGCCGTTTGAACGACAGGGTCAGTGGTTCAAGCTCACCAGACACTCCTTGGAAACCCTATACAGGGTCGCAATGGGTCGGAACCGACTCGACGGCACTTAACAACAACAACATCTTGAGTTTAGTAGTCTAATGTGTATCCTACAGCACCACCAGAGCTCCTTGGTGAGAACCATAGAAATAACCAATAACACAAAGGGAGGAAAACATCATTTCAAAACTTCATTCCATCACTTTTAAACTCTTTTTTTTTTTTGGTCTGTCTCTCAACACTAGTAAGTTGTTGTTAAGCGCATTGGACTCAAAGTTGGTTTGAACTTCCGGTCTTGAGGTCCTGTATTTTATCCTACAGAGCCATCTCAGGAAGGCCTATGAAATCAGGAATTATCCGTTTGCTCTTATTGTGTCTTCTTGTTATTAATGTCAGCGAGTCAGTTCTGATTCATAGCGACCCTACATAGGGTTTTCTGTAAATTTTTGTGGGAGAAGAAGGCCTCATCTTTCTTTTGCAGACTGGCTGGTAGGCTTGAACCGCCAACCCTGTGATTCGCAGTCCTGTGCTTATCCTACTAAAAAGTCCTGCTGGGAAGAAAGATGTTTTCTGCTCCTGTAAAGATTTATAGCCTCAGAAACCATATACAGGGTTGCTATGAGTTGAAAACGACTCCACTTCATACCACTACCACCATAGAGAAGACAGAATCCTAGTGTGCTCTGCTATAAGATCAGCTCTGGACTTTGAACCACGTAGTCAGCTGTTCAAACCCACCAGCTGCTCCTTGGAAACCCTGTCCAGGGTGGTTATGAGTTGGAATCGACTCCACAGCACTAAGCAAAATAGAGAAGACAGATTTCTGGTGTGTACTCGATGGCATTTAACAACAACTATAGGATCGACCCTAGACTATGAGTCAGAATCGACTCGACAGCACTTAGCAAAAACAACATAGAGAAGACACTCAAGATTGTTCGAGAAATAAGTAATTAATATGCATTTGGTCAAGACTTAATTATGAACGTTAAATTTTCAGTCCTTTCTTTTCTCTAGTCGATAATAAGTTACTAATTGAATACCTGCTGGGAGTAGTTTGTTACCAGCAGTGCTAATTTCATCTTCACCCTCTAAGAGAGGGCTTTTGCCTTCTACTGATTAAGAATAGTCAGGACAGGCAGAGTTTTCATAGGAGCAAAGGTTTATTATAGGAAAGAGGCTTAACCCCTACTCTTTGAACAAAGGCTTTTCTGGGGTTTAAAAATGTTTCAGTTGGGGAAAATGCATAGTTTTTATAGGAATAAGTGGAGTTTTTACAGAAAATAGTCCCCCTCCCCCTTTTTAAAAATAGGGATTGTTGTTGTTGTTGTTTAGTGCTGTGGAGTCGGTTCTGACCCATATCGACCCTGTATAGGGTTTCCAAGGAGCAGCTGGTGAACTTGAACTGCCGCTTTGCAGTCTGGCGCATTAACCCACAGCGCCACACTTTAGGTGGAGTTTTACAGAAAGTAGTCCTTTTAGGAGGGGCTATGCTAATTGGTGGCACCTTAGGATGAACACTGGTCTTCAAGGTCTGTTTGAACTGCAAAGTCTGCAGTTCCAACTCACCAACCACTCCTGGGAAACCTTGTACATACTTGATACGAGTCAGAACCAACCAACTCAACCGCACTTAACATGCTACTTGGAGAGAGTCCTGGTGTGGCACTGTCGGATAAGCTCTGGACTGCAAGGTCGGTTTGAACCACAGTGTTGGTGGTTCATACTCACCAGCCGCTTCTGAAAACCCTATACAGCATCACTGTGGATTGGAACAACTCACCGGCACTAAACAACAATGCTAATTGGGTAGTGCTCAGCATTTCTTCAAGATGGTTACGAATAAGGATGCTAACCACAACGTCAGCAGTTGAAAACTACCAGCCGTTTCGCGGGAGAAAGATGAGGCTTTCTGCTTCCCTAAAGAATTACAGTCTCAGAAACCCTATACAGGGTCGTTATGAGTCCGAACCGACTCCACAGCACTCACCACACCAGGAGTAAAGAAAACGTATTCTGGAACACCACGCAGGTGTTGTTTGTCAGAACTCCAGTTTCAGCCCCTTCCAGAAGCTGTCCTTCAAGGTGAGTAAAAACAGTTGACCTGTAAAACACCTGTTTGTTAAGTGCCCACTCATAGCGACCCTGTATAGGGTTTCCAAGGAGCAACTAGTGGGTTTGAATTGTCAATGTTGAGGTTAGCAGTCAATGATGAGTCAATTCTAACTCATAGGTTACCTTTTTTACATTAATACCTTACTTAACCTTCTGGGATAGCTCCTCAACTCCTTGATGCTGTTGCTATTGCTGTATGCCTAATAGGGCGTTTGACTTAATTTATGGCTACCATTGAATGAATTCTGTCTCACATCGATCCTACGTAGGGTTTCTGAGGCTGTAAATCTTTACGGGAGCAAAAAGTCTCATCTGGTGAGTTTGAACTGTTAACAGTCTCCACCAGGCCTCCATATAATTACCAGGCGGTTAGTATTTTCTGTTAAAGCTGACAAAGTGTTTTCGCTTATTGAACGTTTATTCAACAGCTACTAACTAATTTCTTGCATGTGGCAAACAGTGTGTATCTGTTCACCCTTTGATTAAATGCAAGGTTTTTGTAGGCCCTTGGTCAGACCTTACAAAGCAAAGAAATAATCATCATGAGCATGAATACAGATTGCTTTAACTAATTTGTAATTTAGTCTTTTATGTCTGTAGTAAGGCACAAATATACTTTTGTCTTTATTTAATGTTGTTGTTAAGT
>NW_006408554.1:757931-789483 GCF_000296735.1 Chrysochloris asiatica | reverse complement strand
CCTGTACAGGGTTTCCGAGGCTGTAAATCATTAGGGGAGCAGAAAGCCTCATCTTTCTCCCATGGAACAGCTGGTAGTTTCGAACTGCTGACCTTAAGGTTTGCAGGCCGATTTATAACCACTATGCTACCAGAGTACTGCCTAGCAAATATAACACCACAAATGGGTGACTTTGAAGAACAGAAATATGTTGTTTCACAATTTTAGAGGCTCTGGGGAGCAATCCTCCTTGTCAGTAGCCCTGGGCATTCCTTATGTCACGATGTCTATTCTGCTGTCTTTATAAGACACCACTCAGAAAGGATTAACCTGAACCCACCCTAGTCTGGCATGTTCTCATTAACATTAAAAAACAACAACAACAACAAAACTATTTCTAAACCTGATCACATTCAGAAGCATAAGTATATATGTTTGCTTGTTTTTCCAGAGGGACACAATTCAACCAATTAAAGTACTTTTATTCTCTCATAAAATGAATTTATCCATTCCTCCAAATTGTAGAGTATATTGACGAATCACTCTTTCTTTTCTCCCTCCTATGGTACCATAGGATACGGATTGGACCTCAAGGTAGGTTTGAACCATAAAGCCATTGGTTCAAGCTCACCAGAGATACTCCTCAGAAATACGGAGTGGCTATGAGTTAACAACATTTAATCTCTAGCTTGGAATTCCAACTGTTTTGTGCAAATTTGCCTGGAGGGTTTGCAAGTAGCACATATTTAACTTGTCTAAAGCATGACTCATTATCTTTCTCCAATGGCTATTTCTTGTTTGTTTGTTTTTTTAAATTATTTTGTTTAAATAGATACTGTATCCATATGCCCCAAAGAAAATATAATTGATATGAAGTAATTCTTTAAAGGGAATTGCCCTTGCTCGTTGTGGATCCTCTCCTAGGCCTTCAATGTCAGTCAAGGCAGAGATGAATGCATGTTGTCCATTTTAGAACAAATGATAATCTACTGTACACTCTGTTATGCAACTTGCTTTTTCTTATTTAACATGTCTTGGAAATCCATCTGTATAAATAAACACAGCTCTCACTCATTATCTTCCTATTTTAAAAAAATTGCTATTTGCTCCTGAGCCAGAAGTTTTTGTTTCTTCAGTATCTTCTGGGATATCTTCTTCTTCTGTGCAACGATTCATCTGCTTCAAGAAAATAAAGTATATATATATATACATTATCTCCATTTTGACCTTTTGATGGTTGCTTTTTTATTTTTTGCTACAAAAAGTGCTAAAATGAATGCTAAGATGCACAATGTGCGTTTATCTGTAAGTTGACTTTGTTGTAATGTGCCATTGAGTCAGTTCCAATTCATAGAGACCCTGAATAGGGTTTCTGAGGAGTGGCTGGTGGGTTTAAACTGCTAAGCATTTGGTTAGCATCCAGTGCTTATCCTACAGTGTCCATATTAAGTTGAAGGATTGTTATTGTTGTTAAGTGCCATCGAGTCAGTTCTGACTTACAGTGACCCTGTATAGGATTTCCAATTAGGAGCTGGTGAATTTGAACTGCCTACCTTGTGGTTCAAACCTAACTTACAGTCCACTGCATTATCTCACAGCACCACACCAGGACTCCAAAATTTAAGGATGTGTACATTTAATCTTTTAATTAACATTATGAAACTATTATAGACTTTGACCAAAATACTTTCTCTCAGAGGTTTGTATTTTTTTATATTTCTTTTTGATTGGAGAAAATAACATCCCATTACCTATTCAATTTTTATATCTCCTCTCGTGGGTGAATTTTAATATCAGTTTAAATAATGTAAACTATTATCTGTTTTCCTATTTGGTTTGGTTTCTTGCTTCCTTAATTCAGTAACCTCTTTGATAATCAAATATGTTAGCTCTTTGTCTGGAATATTTATTAGAAAATACCTTTTGACCATTTTTCATTTATCTATTGAAATTAACTTTCAAGAAAGTAAGGCAGTACAGGCGGAATTCACTCATCTCTGCCAAGAAATTTGGAAGACAACTATATGGCTGACTGACTGGAAGAATATTGTGCTCATTCGACAGAGAGGTGACCCAACGGAAATTATCGGATAACATCTTTGATATTCCATGTGTGTAAAATTTTACTTAAGGTAATACAGAAAAGGCAGCAAGCATACATTGACAGAGAACTTCCAGAGGTTCAAGCTGGATTCAGAAGAGGCCATGGAATGAGGGATATCATTGCTGATGCCTGATGGATCTTGGCTGAAAGCAGAGAATATCAGAAAGATGTTTACCTGTGCTTTATTGACTGCACAAAGGCTTTCAATTGTGTGGATCATGACAAGCTATGGACAATATTGTGAAGTATGCGTATTCCTGAACACTTAATTTTGTACGTGGACCACAAGGCAGTTGTTTGAACAGAACATGGGAACATGGAACGGTTTAAAATTAAGAAAGGTGTGCAACAGAATTGTATTCTTTCACCATACTTATTCAACCTATGTGCTGAGCACATAATCCGAGAAGCTGGGTTATATGAGGAAAAATGTGGCATCAGGATTGGAGGAAGACTCATTAACAACCTGCGATATATAGATGATACAACCTTGCTTGCTGAAAGTGAAGAAGACTTAATATATTTACTGATGAAGACCAAAGAGTACAGCCTTCAGTATGGATTGTATCTCAATGTAAAGAAAACAAAAATCCTCACCACTGTCCAATAAACAGCTTTCTTATCAATGGAGAAAAGATTGAAGTCAAGGACTTCATTCTTCTTGGATCAACTGTCAACACTCATGGAAGCAGCAGTCACGAAATCAAACGATGTATTGCATTAGGCAAATCTGCTGCACAAGAACTTTTTTAAAGTGTTGAAGAGCAAAGATGTCAGATTGAGGACTAAGATGTGCCTGACACAAGCCATGGTATTTTCAATAACCTCATATGCATGCGAAAGCTGGACAGTGAATAAGGAAGACCATAAAAGAATTGATGCTTTTGAGTTATGGTGTTGGAGGAGCATATTGAAAGTGCCATGGGCTGCAAAAGAACCAACAGATCTGTGTTGGAAGAAGTGCATCCTTGGAGTTCAGGTTGTCCAAACTTCGTCTCTCATACTTCAGACATATTGTCAGGAGGGACCAGTCACTGGAGAAGGATATCATGTTTGGTAAGGTGGAGGGTCAGAGAAAAAGAGGTGACCCCCAACGAGATGGACTAGCTAAGTGGCAGCATCGATGGACTGATGCATGGCAACAGTAGTGAGGTTGGCCCAGGATTGGGCAGTGTTTTCATTCTGCTGTGCATAAGGTTGTTATGAGTCGGTACCAACTCGATGGTACCAAACAACAACAACAACATTGAAATTAATTTCTGGTTTGTTTTTATACAAGAAAACTTATTATTAGTTTTTTTATGAAATAAAATTTATTTCACTGTATTTTTATTAAGGAAAGAACACAGGTAGCGTAGTTGGTTACTTATTGGACTGATAAATGCAAGCTCAGCAGTTCTAACCCACAAGCCACTAAGTAGGATAAGGATGAGGTTGTCTATTTCCCTAAAGATTTATAGTCTCATAAATACTAGGGAACAGTTCTACTTTGTCCTGCAAAGTCACTATGAGTTGGAATCTTCTAGATGGCAATGGGTTTAATGAGTTTTGGAGGCACAGTGGTTAAGCATTTGTCTGTTAACTGAAAGGTTAACATTCTATTAATGTTCTCTGGGAGAAAAGGTCTAGGTATCTGCTCCCATAAAGGTTAAAGCCTTAGAAGCTCTATAAGAACAGTTCTACTCTGTCACATCGGGTAAATCTAAGTCTAAATCAACTGGATGGCACATAACAAAAACAACAGTAATTTACTAGCTTTGGCATTAGTGCTGTACTAGATTGTGAAAATAATTCGAAAGGTACTCTTTTTGTCAATATTCTGTTTTTAGAAACTTGACAGAACTGTGCACACTAGAAGAGATGCACTTGGGAATGAGACCACTGTGTAATATTCGAAGGGCTTGCAGTAAGAACAGAGGGCATGTGGAACAGATACACCAATCTTGTTGCCAGAATAAATATTTACTTATCTGCCCTGGTGGTGCTGTGAGATAAGCAATAGTCTGTTAACCACAAAATTGGCGGTTCATACCCACCAGCCACCCCTTGGAAGACAGATGAGACTTTCTGATCCCATAAAGATTTAGTCTTGGATACCCTAAGGAATAATTCTATTCTGTCCTATAAAAGGTCACTGTGAGCCAGAATTGACTCAATGGCAGTGAGTTTTTGATTTTTCTGTGTTCACTATGTACCCCAACCAAGAACCGACAGCTCTCCCTTCTTCTAATAGTAAGGAAAAGAGAAGAGAAAACTACAGAAATCCTTGCAGAATCTAGGTAGATACCCAAAGGCGGCAGAGATTCAGACGGCTCTGATTGAGTGTCATCAAAATAGCAAGATTATATTTTCTCTTGCAACTGGAATTGAAGTCTTATGGGTAAAATTAACTTCCTTTATAAACCAAAACCCAAACCCACTGCCACTGAGTCAGTCTGACTCATAGCCACTCTATAGGAGGGAGTAGAACTTTAGGATTTCTGAGATGGTACATCTTTATGGGAGCACACAGCCTTATTCTTCTACTGCCAAGAAATTGATGGGTACCTTGTGGTTAGCAGCCTAATCTTGTGGTTCGCTTGATCCACTATACCACCAGGGCTCCCATACTTCATTTATAGAGAAATTAACAACAGCAGCTTTTTAGCATATCTGAATTCCTGACAGCGTAAAGTTCATACCCAGTCTAAACCTAGAGAAAACCTTTTTTATAATGAATCTTTAAGATAGCTACACTAGCAGGATAATCGTCTCCATTTTCCTTTCTCTCAATTATATGGGTCACCTGTCTTTCAATCTCCTTTGTTAGAAAGCTTGGAATTATCCTAGAATCTGTCCTCACTTTTCAAGTTTTCATAAAGTGTTGCTGATTTTATCTCAGAAATATTTCTGGAATTGGATCTTTCTCTAGTTCCATTGCCTCTGTGACCTTCATCATGTCTCAAATCTGTTGCAACAGCTATATATTATTCTTCATTCCAAAAACATTTCTCTTCTCTAGTCTGGTGCCAGTTATCTTTCCAAAAAATAAATTTAATTTTCTATGTTCTGATTAGAACTCAAGCTAGCTTCTTATTGACCACAGTGCATAGTTCCAACAACTCACTTTAACATTCAAAGTCCATTACCACCTGGCCTACAACTAGTCTCTGTAGCAGTAGGCTATGATTCCACAATGAACTTCTCTTTGCTCTTTGTACGTAAAATCTATTTTCATGACACTATGGTTGTATGTCCTTTGAGTTCGATATGGCTGGTTGCCTATATTGTGTATTCAATTTATTTAACAGACATAGTGACCACACATCTAAATTCAATGGAGTTTTTTAAACTAATATTTTTATCAAAGTAATAAAGGCATTTGATTAAGAAGACAAACACTACTGAAAGACTTGTATTAAAACACACAGTAGTGTTCCCTAAGTTCTGCTTCTCAGAGGGAGCTACATTGACAGTTTGAATATAGAATTTTTCCCCCCAATGGTCTTACTTGATTGTTGAAGAGATAGACAAAAGGCAAGTAAATAATTTCATGAATAATGTCAGTTAATGATGTTGTCATTGTAGTTAGATGCTGTTGAGTTGATTCCCAGTCATAGTGACCCAACACACAACAGAATGATCACTGCCCAGTCCTGTGCCAGCCTTATAATTATTGTTATGTTTGAGCCCACTGCTTCAGCCATTGTGCCAATCCACCTCATTGGGTGTTCCTCCTTTTTTTTTTTTTTTGCTGACCCCTCCACTTTACAAATCATAATAATGTACTTCTCCATAGACTGATCCCTCCTGATAACATGTCCAAAATACAGGAGAGAAAGTCTCATCAACCTGGCTTCTAAAGAGCATACTGACTGTACTTCTTCCAAAAGAGATTTGTTTGTTTTTTGGCAGTCTATGGTACTTTTAATATTCTTCTCCAACACTGTCACTCAGATTCATTAATTCTTCTACAGTCTTCCTTATTCATTGTCCAACTTTGATATACATATGAGGCAATTGAAAATACCATGACTTTGGTCTGGAGTACCTTGTCCTCAAACTGATATCTTTGCTCTTGAACACTTTAAAGAAGTCTTTTTGCAGCAGACTTGCCTAATGAAAATGTTGTTTGACTTTGAATATAGAATTTTTGATCAAAAAACCTTCTTTCATAATTTTGAAGATATAATTTGCATTGTTTATTTGGCATTCAATGTTGAGATGTTTTCCTAAAAGCATTTAGAGGTCTATCTGTATCCTCAGTGCTCTGAAAGTTTCTTAGCTATGCCTTAGAGTTGTTGGTTTGTGTTTGGTGTGTGTTAGGGAGCAATTGTTTGGTCCCTTCAATCATCAGACTCTGTTCTTCAGTCCTAGGGTATTTTCTGAAATTATTTCTCCACTGTTTTCAATTTTTTGGTTATTCCTGCTCTCTCTTTCCTAAACTCTCATTAGTTGTTGTGGACATTTGACAATGATTATTCAGTCTAACCTATAGTGTATGTTTCTCTATTATTTTACAATTAAAAATTTTTTCTTTTCTATTTCTGAGATGGAGTCCTGGTGTGGCACTGTAGGCTAAGCCTTGGACCACAAGGTTGGTTTGAACTTCAAGGTCAGTGGTTCAAACGCACCAGCCACTCTTCAGAAATCCTATACAGGGTCGCTATGAGTTGGAACCAACTTGATGGCACATAGCAACAACAATTTCTGAAATATTTTAAATTTAATTTTCTAGGTTTTATAGATTTTGATTTATTTTTAAAATATATATTAAATTATATATACATATTTCTAAAAACACTTTTTTTCTATGTAGTTTTCCTTTTTATTGCATCGTGTTGTTCTTGCTATTTGTCCTTGGTTTTTCAGTATACAATAGGCTCAACTCTATGTGATACCGTACTTTTAGCATCTATTCATGCTATTTTTTGTTTTAGATATTTGCAATTTTGTCTCCTACATTCTGCTCAGTAGTTATGATTTATGAATCATCTCATTACCCAATGTGCACTATTTACTGCTATAAAAGAGAATCACACTCCACTTGGAAATTTAGATGTCACTGTTTGTGTCAAAGGCAAGATTCAAACCTAATTTGATGTGACTCCAAATTATTACTTTTATCAACAATTATATTACCCTAATGTTCTGATGAATTTATAGTATATGACAGCTTGAGTCATTCAAGTAAAGAAACAGAGTGAAATTGTTTGTGGTACTGACTCCCTGGATGGATTTTTGTGAATATTTTTATTAAAAAATATATATATATACATATATATATGTATATTATATATATTTAGAAAAGGATCGCAGGCTTATTGAAAGTCCATCTAACATGCATTTTATAGATTAAGAAGAGGATTTTTATTCATTCATTTTTAATGATATAGTTTTACCTTAAATACTTTTGAGTTCTAACATCAAAATGACTAGAAAATTAGTCATTCAGAGAAGTAAAATGTAACCTTTTTTTTAATTCATAGGACAATTTAGCCAAAAGAAACCATCCACTGTTTTCAAAGCTAAATAGTTCTAATCTGTAAATACGGGAGTGTGCATAGTAAAATACACTAAAATGCATACATTATAAAATTCTCCTCTCAGTAAGGACTTATACCTTAAGAATTAATTTAAAAACAAATCAAAAGTACCAAATTTATACAAAAATATAGAGGATTTGCATAAAGCAAAACAACTAACTTTTATGTAATGACTTATGTACTTTTACAGACATTCATATATTTTATTACATACTTTAGTTGAGCAGATGCATTTTTATCACTTTACAATAAGATAAAAAGGCAAAGTAAGACTGAGTTTTCAAAGAATGCCTATCTTCTATTTGGCAAAATTGGGATTTTTAATCCATCCAATTATTCTAACTCAATATTCTATGAAAAACATGGATGGATCTCCTTTCTCATAGTTTCTAGTGCATAGTAGATACTCAATAGATGTTTATTGTCTAAATTATTTTATCATGATGCAAAGTATATTAACATTGATTTTCTGATGCATTTTGGGGATATGAGGTTGGGTAGAATGATTCAAAAGGATTATTAATATAATTTATTTTGCTTTATAAGTTAGTATGGAAAGGCTTACATTTATTCATGAAGTAGAAATAGATCACAAAATAAAATAATTTAAAATCACACACAACACATGTTTTACTATGAATTATATGATGATGAATTAAAATCTAAGCCAAGATAATTATGTTGGCTGGTGTAATTTTTGTTGTTTTTGTTGTAAATCCTTGAAAACTGTAGAAAATGCCATAGTAAGAGGAAGCTAAATAATTTTTTTTGCCACTATCAAATTTGAAATATAAAGCATCAGGAAGTTTATAAAAGTTAAAAATGGGATGTTTATCATGCTTTTTATAAAAAATATTTTTGCATAAGGAGAAAGTAATTATGGATGTATAAACATTTATGTTATGCAGACAAAGACAGTTTCTTTGTTTAGACCTGATTTTTCACATAGAGTATTGATAATAGAGGTTTAGAAAGGAAAGAAGAGATTTTATTAATGCGTTTACTAATTTTAACTCTTCATTTGAGTACCATGATTCAGAAGACTTGCATTAGTTCTTTAGATAAAGTGTGTCAAATGACCTTGTTGTTGTTGTTAAGTGCTGTTGAGTCGATTCTGACCCACAGCAACTCTGTGTAGGGTTTCTGATGCTGTAAATCTTTATGGGAGCACAAAGCCTCATCTTTCTCCCACGGAACTGTTGGTAGTTTTGAACTGCTGACCTTGAGATTAGCAGCCCAATTTGCAACCATTACGCTACCAGAGCTCTTTAGTGGGTCATATTTCATAAACTCCAAACCTGGTTTTAACCCAGACGCCTCAGTTCATTATTACCATATTCTTAGGAAACACTTTCTTTTTTTTTTAAAGGCACAAATTTACCTTACTTTAGCTCCTTCTTTCTCTGGTCTTTTGTTCCCCCTCAAGTTTCTATGTACTATTCTTTTGCCATTTCTGAAACCCTGATTTTATTCTGAACTACTTCCCTGAAACTATCACCTTTGAAGAAACACAGACTCTGCAAAGAGAGCTAGGAGTTTTACTTTCAAGTTAAGCACTCCATTATTTACTGAAAGTTGATGGGTTGAATCCACCCAGAGGTTCCTCAGAAGACATTATATGCTACTGAAAGATTACCGTCTTGATCATGATGCTCCGAACTAAGCCCTACAATATTCAATAGACTTCTGTGAACCCGGGTGAAGACCTGGTTGGCCAGCTGTGTGGCAAGACCTGGGGACTCTTGGGTCCAGAGCCAGTGACATAGCCACAGAAGACTCGAGTGGAGAGTAAAGCATCCAGCTGATAAGAAGAGAGGGCATATGCACAAGAACACCCACACTTGCAGATAATACCCACTTGACCTGGCTTCAATGACTGGATGATCAGAGCTCAACTAGAAGAACAAAGAAGAGGAAAAAAATGAGTAATCTGATACAATTTGATGAACTTGACCTACACCTATAGATGCAGTAGCTCAAAAGAGGGAACAAATCTTTACAGCGAGGATCATTCCCACCCCCTCCATACACAGAGTAGACAGGGGTGGGCAACTTGGACATTGGCTATCCAGAGTTGGGGGTGGGGCTACAAAGGCAAGAAGTGACTGGCTTACAAGCTTTCAAGAAAGAACCTAAATCCAGAGGATGTGGAGGAAGGTAGACTCTCCACTGATTAGTATCCAATCTGTCTAGGCGGGGCTGATGAAAGGAAATGTGGCTAGGTCTCCTGTGATACAATAGTGAATACTTGTTATCAGGACTGATTTTGAGGGTTTAAATGTTTTGTAGCAAGAAGGAGAGTGCTTAATTTTGCAGTCTAGGTGCAGAGGTCCCTGGGACCATCTAGGGAGAAGAGCGGAAAGCGGGACCCTGCCCAGAGAAGCAGTGATGCCAGAGATGGAGGCAGAGACGATGACGTGAAGAGATGGAGTAGCTGGGGACTTTAGACCCAGAGAGGGAGAGGGGCTTTGTGCTGATGACTCGGGGGCAGGCTTGTAGATATAATCTTTGGTTGGTTGATGATGCATGGAGGGGATTGTAACCATGGCAATGAAATGATATACGATAGGATGAATGTAAAACTAATATTCTCCCATGTAAACTATCACATAATTCACAATAAAACATTAAAAAAAAAAAAAAAGAAAAGAAAATGAGTAGAAGAACTGGAAGCTGCACCATGGACAGTATCAGTCAAGAAGTCTATGGCTACATTTAAGCTATTTTAGATAACAATTTTGTGTTGTGTAAACCAGTGTCTTCTGGGTTTGCTTTTTACATCCCCCCACCTCATTTATTTTCTTCATTGACTTCACTAGTGAGAATTTAAAAAAATTACCAGTAACTGACAGTAGAAATATCCAATACATGATCGTGCTAAAGTAGGCTTGACAATTCCATTCCCCAGAAAATCGATTGCATCCTAATGTATACTTCATCTGAATCCTTGAGACCTGAGTTACTAGGAAGAGTTGCCTGCCTCCTGATAGGGTTATCTACTTTCGTATTCTTCTCAGTTGGTGCTCAAAGCACACACTTTTATATTTTGCTAAAAAGTATACAGCCATGTAATATTTCACATACACTGTGTAGCTCAGATGTTCTTACTACATTCCTACATGCTATATCCTAAGAATACAATTTTTCAACATGGACCATGTATTTTTAGTGCTAATCACACCTTTAAGCACCACATGTATTTAAATAAGACTGAAATAGAGGAACACATTTATTACTCTGTCAATAAATGTCATAAGTTTCAAAAAACTGCTCACACTTTTTTTGGGGAAAGAACCAAAAAATGGAACTCCTTTTTAAGTATAATAAGACTCTTGAAAAACTTATCCAATATAAGAAGAAAGTAAAAAAAGAAAAAAGAAAAACCCACATAACCTCCAATTTAAAACATACTAGTTTAATTTCCAATATAGAATTTGTGCTCATATCTTTATTTAGCAGCATTATGGTTGTTTATTTCCATGTACTGTCCTCATAATTTGGTAGTTAACCTTGTTTTTATTAAAAGAGTTTCTGCCAAAACCTGCTGAGCAAGTTGTTTGTTTTTAAGCCCTGAGAAATCAAAAGTAGCAAGTAAACTTTATTATTATGACATTTTAATTATGAGTATATTTATGGTTATTTCTTTTGATCTTGAATTACTTTATTATTCTGAAGTTAAAATTTATGCACTTCAGGGATAATAATCACTTTATTAAAAAGCAATGGCAACTCATGCATATATATCCACCAACTTTACAAAGCAATATTGATAATTAGTATTTATCAGGATTTTCATATATATGGAATTTCTTCTGATTTTCAAAGAGCATGTGACCCTACCTGGTTGAATATACTCAGCCCACCTCCTGCCTCTTTAGTTTGTTTACTTGTTTACTTGTTTTAATAAATAAGAAACTAAAGCTTAAAAAAGACAAATTATTCTCTCCAGCATCATACTAATAGTAGTTCTAAAAACTCAAAAATGTATTTCTTTTTCTTCCTCTCAGTGTCTAAAGAAGCTTAGACTTAAAAAGAGTGAAATGAACATTTCAACTGCTCTTTCCTAAAGTGGGTATTAAGCAAGAGGACATTTCTAATGAATGGCAGAACGAGAATAAGCAGGCCAGTGTTGTGATTGTTACTGTTATTTGTCATTCCTTTTGTCCCAGACTCATGGTAAGTTCATGTCCAATGAGATGGAACACTGCCTGGCCCCATGTCATCCATGTGATAAGTTGTGGATGGAACAGTGTTCCATAGGGTTTTCACTGGCTGAGTTTCAGAAGTAGATCACCAATCCTATTTTCTGAGATGCTTCTGAGGAACTCAAACTATCAGTTTTTCCATTAGTAGCCTAGTGCATTGATCTTCTACCACTGAGGAACTTTGAGCTTATTTCAGGATGAAAAAACAGGGTGACGGGTTCATGCAACTGGGACTCCACTTATTTCTCATCAAATCATTTCAACAGGTGTTTATTTCTATCTTCACATCTACGGAATAAATAGAATTTGCATATAACAAGTTTCTCTGCTGCTATGTGGTAACTTCATTAGGTGGTACAAAGTTTTATGGGGCAAAAGCAGGACAGATCCAGGTTTTGTGAGGCCTGAAGCTTAGTTTTGTAGGGTCTGAAGATTACATAATTTAATGTGCACACGGGGGGAAGGGCGTTATGAAAAAGACTATAAAAACTATGAGTGAAAATTAGGGACAGGGTCTTAGAGAGCGGCCCATCATTAGCTTCAAGGCAATCTGGGGCAACAGGAAAGGGAGGAGGTCTGAGGGAGACATCCGAGCAGTTTCACAGAGAGGAGGAGCTAGCTAAGGTGAAAAGGCCCCTTGGCAATAAGGGCTTCTTGTTGTTGTTAAATGCCATCAAGTCGATTCCAACCCATAGCGACCCTATATAGCGTTTCCAAGGAGCAGCTGGTGAGCTTGAATCGCAGACCTCGCAGTTCAAATGGTTTGACAGTCTGGTGCATTTACCCACAGCACCACACCAGGACTTCATAATAGCTCAGTGACTGTCAAAGACAGCAGTCCAGAATCCCAAGGAGTGGAAAGAAAAGTTATGGGTTCCTTATTCATACCTCAGTGGCACTAAAAGTCTCTATAGTGATTCTATAGCATAGACTTTTAAAATAAAGTAGACCTGAGAAGCCACAAACATTTCCCCAGTTAAAAAAACAAAACATATATATATATATATATATAAAACATATTAGAAAATATGTGTAATATATATAACACATTAGAAAAAACAATAACATCCTCAAGAGCACTTTTCTTTAAAATGCAAATTTAGAATAATCATGGATAGAAGTGACCAGAGTGTCCTGTCCCGAATAATCAAGACCCTGGATGAACACAGTAAGTAGATGGAGGCTATAGTACTAGCCACTCCAAACCTCTGACGTTAAATGAAAAATAGTACATGCTAGATCAGAAGATCTGGGCACTCTTTAGTGTTACCTACGTTTAATATTATTGTTGTTGTTGTTGTTGTTAAGTGCCGTTGAGTCGGGTCCGACCCATAGCGACCCTGTACAGGGTTTCCGAGGGTGTAAATCTTTACGGGAGTAGAAAGCCTCATCTTTCTCCCGCGGAGCAGCTGGTAGTTTCGAACCGCTGACCTTAAGGTTCGCAGCCCGATTCGTAACGATGTTGTTAAGTGCTGTCGAGTCAATTCCGACACATAGTGACCCTGTGTAACACTACAAAATTCATTCAATAATTTATTTACTCAACAAATATTTATTGAAGTTTACTATATGCTTGTAAAAGACAGCTTCAAAGAAAAAATAAACAAATTTTTAATGTCATGAATGCTTACTAGTAAAGAAAAAACACTGTTAAAATATAAAGTACAAATATAGTATTCTGTGTGCACTTAAGGTTTTGGAGAAAAATAAAGTAGGAATGGAGGCTTGAGCTAGGAAGCTGGATCCTACAATTTTAGACGGAGAGATCTTAAGGTCTCATGTAGAGGGAGAGATGTGAGCAGGCAGAGAGTGGTCAGAGGATTCAGCCCAGAAGAGGGTACAGCTACTACAGACATGCTATAGTATTTTACAAATTCCATGGAACGAACATATAACAGGATTTCAGTACATTTAATTTGTGGCTTGATATTTTCATGTGTGTGTAGATACATACTCTTGGTGTGGTGCTGTAGGATCAGCACTGCACAGCAAACCACAAGGTTGGCAGTTTAAACCCACCAGTGGCTCCTTGGAAACCTATGCGGGGTGGCTATGAGTCAGAACCGACTCAATAGCACTTAACAACAATAACTCTGCTCAAGAATTATGTGCTATTCAGTTTATACAATGTCAAACAACAGTTGATATTCTCAGGGAACTCATATGTGATCCATTTAAATGTTCTTTGAGTTCGGGGAACAAAAAGAAGTCTCAAGGAGCAAGAGCAGGACTGTGGTGTACATAGAGTAAGGTTTCCCAAACAGCATTCTCATAGGACAACTCTTGCTTTCTTTAAAGCAGAGCAGATACATTGTCATGATGGAGGAAAAAAAAAACCAAAAACCTCAATATGAATTTCCTGGCATTTTTCTCATCACTAGTGTTCAATGTTTTATAAATTTGTTCCCTATAGGTCTTAGATTGCCCTGTGTCCTCTGAGAAAATCTAATAAGATTACCCTCATAGAATTCCCCAGTCACTGCAACCTGAACTGACCTCTCTCTCTTTAATTTAACCAGCCCAACAGATCCCCTAGCAAGTCACTGTTTTGATTGAAACTTTTTAAAAAGGTATCCTAAGGAGTCCTGGTGTGGTGCTGTAAGATAAGCACTGGACTACTAACCACATGGTCGGTAGTTGAAACCCACCAGCCACTCCTCAGAAACCCTTTACAGGATCATTATGAATCGGAACAGACTCAATGACACTTAACAAGACTATTGACAGAACTTGTCTGAAGTCATCCACTGATCACAGAGACATGTTTAAACATGTTTTGTTTAGGATAATCCTATGCGTATATGAACTGGAAATTTAATAGCATTATATATATATATATATTTTTTTTTACTTCCTCTCGTACTATCTGCAAATGTAGCAAATTACAGTTGGGTCATCTCTATATTATAATTCTATGATTTTAGAGAATATTTAGTAGGCCTATTCTGCAAGCCATTTACCTCTTTTGATAATATTTTATCATCTTGTTGTTGTTATTGATAATTACTATTGCTCCTTACTATAAAACTCACTTTATAACTTTGAACAAGTCATTATCTTTCTGGGTCTTACTTTCTTTGTCTGTTTCACTGTTAAGGAGCTCTGGTAGTAGTGGTATATTCAATGGGCTGCTAATTGCAAGATCAGCAGTTCAAATACACCAGCCCTCCATTTAGGAGAAAGATGAGGCTTTCTGCTTCTGTAAATATTTACAGCCTCAGAAACCTTATACAGGGTCACAAGGAGTTGGAACTGGCTCAGTGGCACATGACCACTACCACATGGCTGTTAAATTTCTTAAAATTCCTTTTCTATCTTACATGAATACTAAAAATAAAGATGAGATAATTATGTAAAATGCTTTAAGCTTAAAAGAATGATAGTATATAAACATAAAGAATTCCTAGAATATTATGAAAATTACAATGGGTTATATACATACATATTTAAATCATTTAAAAAGTACGATGATAGTGGAGCTAAAAGCACACTCGGGGCTCTATTCTAATGTTGCTTACCTATGTATAGTTTAGTAAACTTCTAGAAGAGTGACCTTTAAAAATGATATTTGAGAGGAGAAATACAAATTGACCACAATGTGGTCAACAGAAGACAGTGTGCAGCTAGGAGTTTACACCCACACCCTCACCACCACCGCAGGGTAAAAGCAAGGCTGAAGGTCTTTGTGCTCTGCCTTTGGTCACCCTGGGGACAAATTCTATTAACAGTCTTGCCTTCAGCATGATGTTGGGTTGTGAGTACTGAACGTTGACTTGTCCCTAGTAAGGAGTTTTACTATGTCAACATTCTAATTAGCATCCACATGGAAGGTACCTGTTATTGTTGGCCTAGTTGCCTCTGTAATCCGGACAAACCATCCAATTGAAGAGTACTGCTGATGTAGTGTATAGCAGCCTGTGGCTTTCTTTGAAAGGATATATTAAAGCTGGATCCAGATTACAAATGTTTAACCTGGCAAATAGCATTATGACCTCTAAAACAAATATTGTGTCATTAATATAACAGGGTCCACAGATGGGATTGGCAACATAAAATGTTCTGTCTGTGAACACTTTCAAATGATATTTGAGGTCCTTAATTAACCCCATTAGATTAGAACCACCCAATCAGTATAAAATAACTGAATAAGGATATATAGTTGTTTTTATACATTATGAATTCTTTGGAGACTGTGGTTTTAATTCAGATTTAATATCAGTTAGAGTCTAGCTTTTATTGTTTCCTAAGAGATATAATTTTTAATATGTCAGAACAAAATGAAATTAGGAATGATTGAAGCCATCATTGAAGCAAAGAGTAAGTTTAGAATACAGTTACCTTATGTCAACTTACAAATGAGAGAACAGAAATCCAAAATGACTGAGTGACCCAGATTCAAGTGGAAATGATACAGCACAATTGTCCTATCATGCTTAATAAATTATCTCTCTATTAACAATTTTTTCAATACAGTATAACAGAATTTTCTCTTAGGAACGGAGTTAAGCTAATGGTTGATACTTGGGCCTTGCTTGGTAAAATGAAGGGTCAGTGAAAAAAAAAAGGAAGCCATCCCCCTCCCCTGTGAGATGGGTTTACAGAGTGGCAGCAACAATGGACTCAAATGTAACAATGTCTGAAAGGATGGTGCAGGCTCAGGTAGTGTTTCTTCCTATTGTGTATAGGGTCGACTTGGTACCTAACAACAATTATAAAGTCACGCTGCTGAAGTGTTCACTATGAAAACAAGAGATAGTACATGAAAGTTCTAATTTGTATGTTGTTATTAAGGTTTGTTGAGTTTGTTCCGACTCATAGGGACCCTACAGCATTTCCAAGTAGCAGCTGGTGGGTTTGAACTGTGGATCTTGTGGTTCAAAGTCCCATACTGATTGTACAGCATCACACTAGGCGTCCACTTGTCTATAGAATCGTCTTATACCTGTGTCTGTGTTACATTGGCTTTTCTAGCTATAGGATCACTGAGTCAGAAGTGACTTGACAGCAGTACCGAGAAGAATTGGTTGATACTGACCCATCTCAAGAGGTAGCATATGATCAAGAACCAATGGTAGTGAAGGACGAAGTCCCAGATGAACTGAAGGCCTTGGTGACAAAATGCAAATTAAAATGTTTCAACAAACTGATGCAGCACTGGAAGAACCCACAAATCTATGCCAATGAATATGGAAGACAGCTACCTCATCAATTGCTTGAAAACAATTTATTATTTATGCTCATTCTAAAGAAAGGGTACCTAACAGAATGTGAAAATCATTGAACAATATTATTAAAATCACATACAGGTAAAACTTTCTTGAAGATAATTCAAAACCAATTGCAGCAGTACATCAACAGGTAGCTGCCAGAAATTCAAAAGAGGAAATGGAATAAGAGATTTCACTGCTGACATAAGAGGGATCTTGGCTGAAAGCAGAAAATATCAGAAAGATGTTAATTTGTGCTTTACTAGCTATGCAAAGGCATTGAACTGTATGGATCATAACCATACATTGCAAAGAATGATTGTGCTCATGAGAAACCTGTACAGAGACCAAGAAGCAGTTGTCCAAAAAGAATAAGAGAGTTTAAAATCAGGAAAGGTGTGCACCCAGGTTGTTTCCTTTCACCATACTTATGCTGAGCAAATAATCTGAGAAACTGGATTACTTTAAGAAGAGTGTGGCATCAGGATTGGAACTCATTAATAATCTGCAATATGAAGATGAAACAATCTTGCTTGTTGGTAGCGAAGAGGACTTCAGATACTTACTGATACAGCCATTGATATGGACTACACTGCAATGAAATGAGCACAAAAATCCTCAAAACTGGACCAATAAATAACATCATAATAAATGGAGAAAAGTGTGAAGTTACCAAATAGTTCCTTTTGCTTTCCCTCTATAATCAACACTCACAAAAACAGCAGTTAAGACATCAAAGGATGTATTGCTGCTTTAGGCAAATCTGTTGCAAAAGATCTCTTTAAACTGTTAAAGAGCAAATATATTATTTTGAGGAGGTGAGCCTGAAACAAATCATAGTATTTTCAATCCTCTCATATGCATGTGAGTGTTGGACAATGAATAAGGAACACTGGAGAAGAATCAATGCCTTTGAATTATGGTGTTCACAAAGAATATTGAAAATACCAAGGACTGCTAGAAGAAAAACCAAATTTATGTTGGAAGAAGGGCAGTCAGAATGCCTCTTAAAAGCAAGGATGATGAAAATGTATCTGCTGTTCTTTGGATGTGTTTTCAGGAGGGATCAGTCCCTGGAGAAGGACATCATGGTTGGTAAAGTAGAGTGTTGGTGAGTAAGAGGAAAACTCCCGAGGAGATGGATTGACAATTGAACAATTGTGAAGATGGTGTGAAACTGAGCAGTGTATTGTTCTGTTGTACATAAAGACCGTATGAGTTAGAACTGACTTGAGGGCCCCTAACAACAACAAATACATTTTTGAGAGAAGTTTTGCTGGTGCAGTTGTCAAGCACTTGGCTGCTAATTTTAAGATTAGTGTTTGGAACCCACCACTCCATGGGGTAAAGATGTGGCAGACTGATTTCATAAAGATATATAGCCTTCATATCCTACCCACAGCACTCTCTGCTCCACACTGGGTTGGATAATCCATTGCAATTGCCACACAAAACTCATAGGCCATACTCATAATTATGGGGTTTATTAAGGAAATGACTAGGATATAATTCAGGAGCAGAAATACAGCAGTCTTCCAGTTAAGGATGCCTGTTCTCTGCCATACTGCAGACAGGCCTTGCTCTTGTCTTTGGCCTCTCAGCTATGTGGTACCTAGACCTTACCCTGTTTGGACAAGTGTTAAAAAGCACTTTTAACAAATCTGTAAATGCTCAGAAGATGCATTCTGCAAGCCAGCATCCTGCTCTTCGGCATTCAGTTTAACTTGGTGCATGGGTGGATTTGAACCACCAACCATTAGGTTAGAAATCAAGTGCAAAGCATTTGTTCCATCTAGAACTATGTTGGTAACTGAAAGTTCAGCAGTTTGAACCTGTTCTATGGGAGAAAGGTATAGCAGTTGGCTTCCATAAAGATTTCATCCTTAGAAACCCTGTGGAGTAGTTCTCCTTTGTCTCTCTCTCTCTGGAGCTGTGGAGCTGATGAACCAAGATTGGCAGGTCAGATGGGAGGCAGGCAGGCAGGTCCTGCAGGTCCAGCAGGTCAGAAGGCAGGTTGCTGATGACTTCCAGGATCAGCAGGTAATAGAAAAGGCCACTGACTCAAGTCCAAAGAACCAGAAGTGGAAGGACAATCCAGATACAAGATTAAGAATCAGCATACAGAACAAGCAAGCCTTACCAGAGTGTACAACATATTAAAAGTAGGCCACAACCCCAATGAAGCTTCCTTTCAATTGATTGGCTGCTCACAGCAAATCTCATCATGGAATACAACATCTTAACTGTCAATCCACTGAGAATCCGGGCCCAATCAAGTTGACACAGAACCTTAACTATCACAGTACATTAAAATATATATAAACATTTTACAATTCTCACAAAACATAACAAAATGAACATTTATTCCTAGTTTATCCAATAACTCTTAAAGGAATAAATTTATAAAAATGATTTAAAAGGATAAATAGAAGTGGCAAGGAAACCGTAGCAATACCATTTTGTAAACAAGAATACAGCAATTTTGGTCTTAGGGTGCTGAATAAGTTCCAACTCATAGCGACCCTATGAACAACAGA
The DNA here is from genome assembly GCF_000296735.1 of Chrysochloris asiatica. Lineage (NCBI taxonomy): Eukaryota > Metazoa > Chordata > Mammalia > Afrosoricida > Chrysochloridae > Chrysochloris > Chrysochloris asiatica. Next base: position 769,926 of record NW_006408554.1, on the reverse strand, counting down.
AAAAACACTGCCTGGGCCTGTTGCATCTTCACAATTGTTACGCTTGAGCCCACTGCTGCTGACACTGTGTCAGTCCATCTCCTTAGGGTCTCCCTTTGTTCTGTTGACCCTCCACTTTATCTAGTCTCCAGGGACTAGTCCCTTCTAATAACATGTCTGAAGTTTGAAAGAAGAAGTTTTGCCATCCTGGCTTCTAAGGAGCATCCTGGTTGTACTTCTTCCAACACAAATTTGTTTGTTCTTCTGGCACTCATGGTTCTTTCAATATTCTTCTCCAACACCATAACTCAAATGCATCAATTCTATGTTCTTCCTTATTCACTGTCCAACTTTCACTTGCATATGAGGTTATTGAAAATACCTTGTCTTGGGTCAAACACACCTTCGTGCTCAAACACATACCTTTGCTCTTGAACACTTTAATTTGCCCAATGCAATACGGTGTTTGATTTCTTGACTGCTGGTTTCATGAGTGTTGGTTGTGGATCCAAGCAAAATGAAGTCTTTGACAACTTTAATCTTCTCCATTTATCAGTTCAGTTGTGAGGATTTTTGTTTTCTTTACATTGAGGTGGAATCCATACTGAAGATTGTGGCCTTTGATCTTTATCAATAAGTATCTTAAGTCCTTTTCACTTCCAGCAAACGAGGTTGTATCATCTGCATATCACAGATGATATAATCTCACTTGCTGGAAGGAACTTTTTAGTAATCATGAAAAAAAAATCAGAGCCAGTAATGGTAAAGTATAAGCAAGCGAATTCACACTACAAATCCCTCAAAATGTACAAAATGGAGGATTTAGATATACTGTTATTACACAGCCAAGGTATAGGTTAAGCACTGGACAGTTCACTGCAAGCTCAGAGGGTCAGCCTCAGTAGCTACTTTTTGGAAACCCTAAATACAAGATTGCTATTAGTCAGAATTTACTTGAAGGCGCTTAAAGCAGTATAAAAGTGGCTTACAATTCTGTCTAATAAATTTGACAACATGTATATGGTGGTGCTGTAGGATGAACACTGGACTGCTAAACTTTGTGATTAGCAGTCCAAACCCACTAGCTGATCTGCAAGAGAAAGATGAGGCTTTTTGCTCCTGTAAATATTTACAGCCTTGGAAATCTTATATAGCATCGTTGTGAGTCAGAATGACTTGATGGCAGCAGTTTGGTTTGTTTTGTTTTGGAGTCTGTTTAAGGAGTCTAAATTAGAGCAAGAGAAATGAGGGTGCCAGGAAGACAGATGTTTTCTGATGGCCACTATATCCATTAGGCATAGCGCCTCGACCTGGTCCTGTGATATCTTAGGAACCCACAAAAGTGTCTTTATTTTAAAATCAGAAGAAAACAATGAGATAACACCTATGAATAATGAGTCCATCTGGTTTATTTTAATTTTTATAACAATGTGGTTGTAAAACAAAATCTGTATCTTTTTTAAGTGAAAGAAGAGACTCACAAAGACAAAGTGCCTTGTTGTTAAATGTCATCAAGTTAGTTCCAACACATGGCGACCCTGTACAGGGTTTCGGAGGGTTCGAGGTAGGTTTGAGTCACCATCCTTGTGGTTATCAGTCCAGTGCTAATACTACAGTACCACCAGAAAAACCATGTGGCCCTGACCCCCAAAGGGAGAGAAAAAACAAACTAGATAGTTTTATTTGACAAAATAAAAAAGTGATTTAGACTCCTAACTTTGACAGTATGGAAGCAAGATAATGCATAATCAAGAAAAAAACAAAAGTGTTTATTAGATAGGATATGCTATTCTATTGCATTGCAAGCTTAGTTTCAAATAACAGTATCAAAATAATACTGAAAATTGATTCAATAAAATATATTACTAAATTAGGAAGATGGGAGAAGGGGATATATGTCAGGTTGTAAGAAATATTTTGTTAAGTTGTTGTCGAGTCAATTCTGACTCAGTGACCCTGTCTGTATAGGGTTTCTGAGACTGTAAATCTTTGTGGGAACAGAAAGGCTCATCTTTCTCCCATGGAGTGGCTGGTGGGCTTGAACCACCAATCTTGTGGTTTCAAGTGCAATGCTTATGCTACGCAGCTACTGTGCTCCTCAAGAAATATATTAGAGACATATTATAGAAGTGTGAAGGTAAATAACATAAGAAAAATGGTTGATAAAAATATATGAAAAAGAATTTAAATTATTGCATTTGGGCAGTAAGAATCGTGGTGGACAAGCTTGGAACAGGGTCTTGTCTGCTTGATACGACTGAATGTTGTAGATTGAATTACTTTCCCCTCAAATACATGCTGGAAACCTAACCCTTACACTTGGAGATATAAGCCCATTTGGGAACAGGATTTTCTTTGATATGTTAATGAAAACTTTAGTGTAGGGTGTCTTAATTTAATCACTTCTGAATTAAAAAGAACAGCACAGACTGGAGGAAATAGTTGCCAGATGAAGGAGGCCAAGGAACCAAGGGAGCTATAGAAGTTGACAGAGACAAGGATCTTCCTCAGAGAGGGGGGGAGAGAGAGAGAGAGAGAGCCCTGAATGCAGGCTTCTGGATTCCTGAACTCTGAGAATAAATGTCTTTACTGTCAAAACACCTGTTTGTGGGATCTCTGTTACACAAGCACTAGAAAATTCAGAAACATTATTGTTATGCAATTTTTGACATTTTGAATAAGTACATATGCTAATTTGATAAAGTTTATATTTAAATGGAAAGACCTATAAACATTGTGGAGCGATAACATAGTTAATAATTTCCTATTTTTCTAAGTGTCTAGGAATTAATATTGTTATGATCAGATATAACTAACTGCATCTTAGAACACTTAGAAATTATAAAAGACATGCTCATAAGTCATAGATTTAATAGACTGTGAAGCAAAAATGAAGTTCTGAAATACAGAAATGAACAGAGAAATGAGAAGGAGAAATAAAAACAAAAAATAAAATGTAAAGGTAGATGTTTTGTAGCATATATAATATTGTACATATGCTAATTTGATGAAGTTTATATTAAAATGAAAAGAACTATAAACATTGTGGAGAGATAACATGATTAATAATTTCCTATTTTTCTAAGTGTCTAGGAATTAATATTGTTATGATCAGATATGACTAACTGCATCTTAGAACACTTAGAAATTATAAAAACATGCTCATAAATCAGAGATTTAATAGACTGTGAAGCAAAAATAAAGTTCTGAAATACGGAAATGAACACAGAAATGAGAAGGAGAAATAATATTCCCCACCCCCCATTTTGGGTAACCAATGTGCAAGTTGCCCATCCCTGTCTGCACTGTGTATCGAGGGGATGGGAATGATCTTCGTTGTAAAGATTTGTTCCTCTTTGGAGCTACTGCATTCGTAGGTGTAGGACAAATTTATAAAATTGTATCAGATTACTCTTTTTTTGGTCTTCTTTCTTCTAGTTAAGCTCTGTTCATCCAGCCATTGAAGCCAGGTCAAGTGGGTATTATCTGCAAGTGTGGGTGTTCTTATGCATATACCTTCTCTTCTTATCAACTGGATGCTTCACTCTCCACTCTAGTCCTCTGTGGCTTTCACTGACTCTGGGCCCACAAGTCCTCAAGTCTTGCCATACTGCTGGCCAACCAGATCTTAGCCCGGGTTCACAGGAGTCTAATGAACATTGTAGGGCTTAGCTCACAGCTTCATTTCTATTTTTCCCTCACTTCCCCTTGTTGGTGACCAACATGGTCACCAATCTGAGTGCATGTCTGCTCCTGTATTCCCATTGAGTCTTAGTAATGGAAGCGGGTTTGCCCTGAGGGGACCCAACCATTTGCCTTGATGTTTCCTGGGCAAGCAACTTGCTTGTTCATGTAGCAATCAGTCGGATTGCTGTTATGTTTTGTATTTTTCCTGTCTGTCTTTCTTTCAAGAAGTATCTTCTGTTCTTTAGCCACTCCAGACTGGTCTGTTTGTCCTTTCAAGTGGAAATTTCCTACCTCAGAAGATTCTGGATGGGGTTCAGGATTCTACCTATGATCTTATGTAATGCAGAGGCTCCACAGGAAGCCTCCTTCACTGGGCATGTTGTAGCCCTATTTTAGGTATTCCAGTCAGTTATAGGCAGAAAACAGACTTACAAGCTTTCTATGGTAATATTTCTTGCTATTCCTTTCTCTCCCCCTCAAATGTCCACTTTATAATGGTATATAAGGGAAACCAAGATTCAAAAGACAGCCTAGCATTTTAACATTATTTCCCCCCTTTTCCCCATTCCAACCATGTCTCAATCCTTGTATCCCAGAGACCTGTTGTTCCAAGGTTATGCATACATAGTTATTTACCTCTGTTTCACTTAGCCCATGCAAACCTGCCTAATTGTTTTCCCATCCGCTTTGTTCTTCCATCACCCTCTCCCTTGTGTAATGCTCCCCTCCCCTCCCCAGCACCCAAACTATCCTGTGTCTATTCTCTACCCTGTGTTCCACCTTCCCCTCCCTCCGCTCACCCCACAGCCCACATCCTGGTAACCAGCAAAGAATTCCCTCCTCCCCCTGCTTTAGCATGGGTTTTTTTTTTAGTCTTTTAGAACAGTGGTACTATGTCCTATGTATTATTTCTCCTTTTGTAACTGACTAATTTCACTCAACATATTTTCCTCAAGGTTCATCCATGTTATATGGTAGCTTGCAGCTTCCTTTTTGTTCTTCAAGGTAGCATAATATTCACTTGTGTGTATGTGCCACAGTTTGTTTATCCAGTCTTCAGTTGATGGGTGCTTAGGCTATCTCCATCTTTTTGCTGTTGTAAATAGTGCTGCTAAGAACATTGGTGTTCTTAGCAGCACTATTTGTGTTATGGCTCATAATTCTTGTGGGTAAATACTAAGTAGAGGGATTGCTGGATCATAAGGTCTTTCTATTTCCAACCTACTGAGGAAGCGCCATATTGCTTTCCAGAGAGGTTGGACCACTTTGCAATCCCACCAGCAGTGCAGGAGCATCCCAGTCTCTCCACATCCTCACCAGCATTTTTGTCCTCTACTTTTTTTTCTCTTTGCTGTTATTGCTGGTGTGAAATGATATCTCATTGTTGTTTTGATTTGCATTTCTCTAATGGCTAGTGATCATGAACATTTCTTCATATGTTTGTTGACTGCCCAGATCTCCTCCTTGGTGAAGTGTCTGTTCATGTCCTGTGCACATTTTTTAATTGGGGTATTTGTCTTTTTCTTGTAGAGGTGTTGTAGTTTCCTATATATTTTAGAAATGAGTCACTTATCTGATTTTTTTCCCCATTCTGTGGGTTCCCTTTTTACTCTTTTGATGTACTTAAGTTTTCAGTGTTTAGTATATTCCAATCATCTGTGTAGATTTGAAAATATTTGGTAGTCTGTGTTATTACCCTCACATTTCTCTCTATTTTTTCATTGATGGCCTTAATAATTCTGTGATTCACATTTAGGTCTTTATTCTGAGTTGGTTTTTGTATGAGGCGTGAGGTAAAGGTCTTGTTTCAGTCTTTTGCATATCACTTTTCATTTCTGCTAGCACCATCTGTTGAAAAGACTATCTCCTCCCCATGTAACATACCTAGGCACTTTGTCAAAAATCAGTTGGCTCAGTTAATTTCTAGATTCTCAATTCCATTCCATTGATCAATGGATCTTTCCTTGTGCCAGTACCAAGCTGTTTTGACCACTGTAGGGGTGTAATAAATTTTGAAATCATGGAGTGGGAGATTTCCAACTTTATTCTTCTTCTTAAGCAGTGCTTTGCTTATCCTAGGTCTCTTTCCTTTCCATATAAAGTTTGTAATTGTTTTTTCCATCCCTTTGAAGAATGTTGTTGGAATCTGGATTGGGATTGCATTATATGTATAAATTGCTTTGAGCAGTATTGGCGTTTTCAAAATGTTAAGTCTTCCTATCCGTGAGCATGGTACATTCTTCCATTTTTGTAGGTCTCTCTTGGTTTCTTGTAGTAGTGTTTTGTGGTTTTCTTTGTATAGGTCCTATGTTTCTCTGGTTATATTTATTCCCAGATATTTCATCCTTTGGGAAGCACTGTAAATGATATTGCTTTCCTAATGTCCTTTTCAGCACTGTCGTTGTTGGTATAGAGGAATCCAACTGATTTTTGTATATTGATCTTTTATTGCTGAATCTTCCAGTGTGGTCTAGTAGCTTGTTTTTACTGAATCTTTAGGATTTTCTATGTATAGGAAAATATCTTCTGCAAATAGAGTTTTACTTCGTTTTTGCCAATTTGGATGCCTTTAATTTCCCTGTATAGGAGTGGTGATAAGGGGCATCCTTGTCTGGTTCCTGTTCACAGAGGGAAGGCTTTCAGTTTCTCTCCATTGAGAGTAATGTAGGCTGTTGATTTTGTATATATGCTCTTAATTATGTGAAGGTATTTCCCTTCAATTCCTACTTTGTTGAGGGTTTTTATCAGGAATGGATGTTTGATTTTGTCAAATGCCTTTACTGCATTAATCAATATGATCATGTGATACTTTTCTTTTTTCTTATTTATATGGTAGATTGCATTGATCGTTTTTCTAATGTTAAACCATCCTTGCATGCCTGATATGAATCCCACTTGATCATGATGTATTATCTTTTTGATGTGCTGCTGGAGTCTGTCGGCTAGGATTTTGTTGAGAATTTTTGCATCTATGTTCATGAGGGATACTGGTGTAGAATTTTCTTTCTCAGTGACGTCCTTCCCTGGTTTTGGTATGAGGGTTATGCTTGCTTCATAAAATGTATTAGGAAGTTTTCCATCCTCCTCTATCTTCTGGAATAATTTGAGTAGAATTGGTGACAGTTCTTCTCTGAATGTTTGGTAGAACTCACCAGTGAAGCCATCTGGGCATGAACTTCTTTTGGTTGGGAGTTTTTGATGACCTAATCAATATCTCATTTTGTTATGGGTCTGTTCAGGTTTTCTCCTTTACTCTGTGTAAGTTTAGGTAGGTTGTATTTTTCTAAAAATGTATCTATCTCTTCTAAGTTTTCAAATTTGTTGGAGTACAACTTTTCATAGTGTTCTCTTATTATCCTTTGGTTTCCTTTGGTTCTGTTGTGGCATCACCCATGTGGTTTCTAAAGCATGTTATTTGTGTCTTTGCCTTCTTTTCTTTTGTTAGGTTTGCCAATGGTCAGTCATTTTTGTTAATCCTTTCAAAGAACCAGCTTCTTGTCCTGTTGATTCTTTCTATAGTTTTTCTATTTTCTATCTCATGTATTTCTTCTCTAATGTTTATTATTTCTTTTCTTTTGTTGGCTGTAGGTTCCCTCTGTTGGTCTGTTTCTAATTGTTGTAGATTGTGTTAATGTGTTAATTTTGGTTCTTTTTCTTTTTTGAATGTGTGCATTTATTGCAATAAATTGTCCTCTCAGCGCTGTTTTCACAGTGTCTCAAAGATTTTGGTATGTTGTGTTTTCATTCTCGTTTGTTTCTAGGAACTTTGTGAGTTCCCGTTTTATTTCTAGTACCCAATCGCTTTTCTGCAGGGTGTTATTCAGTTTCCATGTATTTGACTTTATTTCCTTGTTCTTCCTATTTTTGATTTCTAATCTGATAGCATTGTGCTCTGAGAAGATGCTTTGTAGTATTTTGATATTTGTAAATTTATAGAGGTTTGTTTTGTGGCCTAACATGTGGTCTATTCTGGAGAACATTCCATGGGCACTGGAAAAGAATGTGTATTGTGCTGTTGTTGAGTTGAATGCTGTGTACACATCTATGAGGTCCAGTTGGCTGATTGTGTTGTTTAGTTCCTCTGTGTCTTTGTTAAGTTTCTTTCTAGTTGTTCTATCCATTTTTGAAAGTGGTGTATTAAATTGCCAACTGTTATTGTAGATTCATCTATTTCTTTCTTCAAACCTATTAGAGTTTGCTTTATATATTTTGGAGCTTTTTCATTGGGAGCATAAATATTTATTATGGTTATGTCATTTTGTTTAATTGTCCCTTTAATCATGAGATAATGTCCATCTTTATCTGTTATGCTGGTTTTTGCCTTGAAGTTTATTTTATCAGAGATTAATACTGCCACTCCTGTTTGTTTTTTATGGCAATTAGCTTGGTATATTTTTTTCTATCCTGTGTCTTTTAATCTGTGTTTGTCTCTGTGTGTGAGATTTGTCTCTGGTAGACATCATATTGAAGGATCTTGTTTTTTTATCCATCCTGCCACCCTCTGTCTCTTAGCAGGTGCATTTAATCCATTTATATTCAGTGTAATTATCGCTAGGTATGGATTAATTGCTGCCATTATGTTTTTTTTTTGTTGTTGTTGTTGTTGTTGTTTTTGTGTGTGTGTGTGGTGTTACAGCTTTCTTTGTTCTGTGTTTCTTCCTGTGCTGAGTTCATGGTTTTTGTGTTGTTTCTTGTGAGTTTCCTCATAGTTTTAATGCTTCCATGTTTTTCTTGGATTTTCATTTTCTTGGTACATTGTGAAGTGTATATTTTCTTTGAGATTATTTTATATTCCATTAACTTTTCCCTCTATTTAATGCAGTCTATTTTATCCTGTAGTCTACCTGACCTTCTCATCATCAGGCTCTCTGTTCCTATGTGTTTACTTTCTTTCACATTGTAATTGTATTGATCATAGACTGACCTCCCAGATTCTCTGAGTTTGTTCTTATAGTTATGTTCTATTCTTGACTCTTCCATCTGTCAATTTAGTTCTGGTAGGTGTTGCCACATTGTCAATCTCTGGTTGTTGTCTGGTCTTGTTGGTTCTTAGTCCACAGAACTCCCTTTAGGATATTTTGTAGCGCAGGGTTAGCTTTGTAAAAATCCCTTAGCTTCTGTTTATCCTGGAATGTTTTGATTACACCATCATATTTGATCGATAATTTTGCTGGGTAAAGGATTCTTGGTTGGCAGTTTTTTTCTTTCAGTATTTTATATATGTCTCCTCATTGCCTTTTTGCCTGCATGGTTTCTGCTGAGAGATCTGAGCTTAATCTGACTTGCTTGCCTTTGTATGTAATGCTTCTCTTTTCCCTAGTTGCTTTCAAGATTGTCTCCTTATTTTTCATTTTGGAGGGCTTGATTATGATTTGTCTCTGTGATTTTTTTTGGGGTCTATCCTTCCTTGGGTTCTTTGAGCTTCTTAAATGCTTATCTTTTAACTTTTCAGGATGTTAGAGAAATTTTCTTCCAGAGGCTCCTCAACTATCTCTTCTGTGGACTTGTGTGATTCTTCCTGTTCCAGAATGCAGATAATTATTATTATTCCTCTTCATGTTGTCCAACATGATTCTTAGACCTTCAGATTTTTAAATTCTTTTTTCTGCTTGCTCTTCTATCTTAGTGGTATTAGATTTATTTTTAAACTCTCTTCCTCTCCTCACCCCATTCTGACCTTTTCCCTATGAATAAACAGTTCTGGGCCAGTTGTGGCCATTTTAAGCTGCCTGTTTGTAGTATAGTATTTATGAATCAAATTGGGCCATCAAACTCAAGGCCAGCAGCTCAAAACCACCTGCTGTTCCACAGGAGAAAGCCTAGGTCCCCTGCTCCCTCAAAGAGTCACAGCCTTGGAAATCCCGTGCAGGGCCACTATGAGCTGAAACCAACTCCCAGGCACTCAACTAGAAAGAAAGGCAAGTGCCTCTAAATGCTCAGAGAATCTGTGCACATATGTGGTGCAAGAACCCTTCAGTGGTGGGGTGGGGGGTGTCTACTCGCTCATGCACTCCCTCTAGTCACCAGAATGGAGGTGCACAGACAGCCAATAAACAGATACAAAAAAAAAAAAAAAAAAAAAAAACCCACAGCAAAGCAAAACCAAACAAATAATATCGTCACCTTTGCCACCTTTGCTCTGAGGTCCCCACGGTGGTTAATTCCCAGTGGGTTTGCTTGCTCCCCCTCCTTGTCCTGTTGTTTGGTCTCATCCAAGTTGCTGGCTCTGGGCCACTGAGCCCGACACATTCTAAAGTACAGGATTTTTTATTTCTTATTTCTGCTGCAAGTTCCACTAGCCTTAAAACTTTAAAAATATTCTTACCTTTGTGGTTCAGAGTTTTGGAACTCTGTCCTGAACCCACTTTGTTTGGTATTCTGTGGTACTGCTGACGAAAACTTCACTGCAACTCTACCCTAACTGCCATCGAGCCCTGCCTCCCTTAATAGATACAGTTTTTTTGTAGCCACAGAACTGTTGTTGCTGTGAAATGCTGTTGAGTTGGTTTAGACTCATAACTACTCTGTATAGGGTTTCTGAGGAGCAGCTGGTCAAGTGCTTATCCTACAGTGCCACAACAAGATTCCTTATCATAGGATATGGGGACACTAAAAGGCACCCCAGTGGACCTTCAGCAGTTTGTACTTACTACCTCTAGATCCTTGGTATAGCACTGACACATAAGCACTAGAACTTGTCAATCATAAGGTTGGCGGTTCTAACCCACCAGTTGCTCATTAGAAACCCTATACAGGGTTTCTATGAGTTGGAATTGACCCATGGCACTTCACAACAAGAACAACACTTCTAGATCCTGTTGTGAGTATCCCCTTGACCATCTGGTCAATCACTGCCACCAGTAAAATAATTACAATCTTCTTTGTCTCTTGGTTCACAGGCAGGAAGAGCTCAAAGTGACCAAATACCAGTTTCAGCTTCTAGTTTATTGGAGCCACAAATCAATATAGATTTATAAATTTTGACACATCTACTTCCATAGCAAAAAGAATATACATGTGAACTGTTCAAATCCCTTGGAGAATCACCACTACCTTTCAGAACCATCCATAAATGGGGCTATAGTGTGGTAGTGATTTACTTTTGGATTGAACCAGCATATTGTGCAGAGCCGTGATTACACTGCCCCAAATATTCTCTTCCTCTGGGAATTTGGTAACACATAACTTCCCATGAACACACAGGTGCAAACTGAAAGAAAAATGGCAATGTTGTAGGAGTTGGGGTCACGGTAACCCTGCTTATGTGATTTAACTTCAGGACCTATTTGAGTCCAATTTCATGTAGATCAATCCCACTTGGTGATGGAGTACTACTGTGGACATCCAACTATATGACTTGATAGATCAGACAACACTCAGTGAATTGTGGGTAGAGTTCAGGTCATATATACTTTGGTGAATTATGATCCAAAACAGAGTCTCGGCTTGTTGCTGTTGTTATGTGCCATCAGCTTGATTCTTACTAATGGAAACTCTGTGTACTACAGAATGAAACAGTGCCTAGTCCTGTGTCATCCTTACAAATGTTGCTATTCAAACACATTGTTGTAGCTATTGTGCCAGTTCGTCTCATTGAAGGTCTCCTTTTTTGCTGACCATTTTCTTTACCAAGCATGATGTCCTTCCCCAGGAACTGGTCCCTTCTGAAAAAAATGTTCAAAATACAAGAGATGATGTCTTCCCAACCTTGCTCACAGGAGGTATAATTCTTCTAAGACAGTTTTGTTCACTTCTCTGGCAGTCGATGGTACACTCAATATTTTTACCCAACACCATAATTCAAAGGTATCAATTATTCTTTTGTTTTCCTGTCTAGCTTTTACAGGCACATAAGGCAACTGAAAATACCAAGGCTTGGGTCAGGCACACTTCAGTCTTCAAAGTGACATTTTTGCTTTTGAACACTTTAAAGAGGTCTTGTACAACACGTTTTCTCAATGAAATACGTTGTTTGATTTATTGACTGCTGTTTCCATAGTTCATTATGGATCTAAGTAAAATGAAGTTCTTGACAACTTCCATCTTTTTTCCTTTTATCATGATGTTGCTTATTGGTCCAGTTATGAATATTTTTTAAATCTTTATGCTGAAGTGTAATGCATACATCAAATGCTGTTTTCTTTTACCTTCATCAATAAATAAATAGTGTTTCAAGTCCTCTTTACTTTCAGCCAATAAGATTGTGCCATAGGCATCTTGCAAGTTGTTAATAAGCCTTCCTTTAATCCTGAAACCATATTCTTCTTCATATAGTTCAACTTCTTGGATTATTTGTTCATCATAAATATTGAATAAGTATGGTGAAGGG
>NW_006408554.1:750410-753076 GCF_000296735.1 Chrysochloris asiatica | reverse complement strand
TTGAATGCCTTCCAACCTGAGGGGCTCATTTTCTGGCACTATATCTGAAAGTGTTTTTCTGCTATTCATAAGGTTTTCAGTGACTAAATATTCGAAAGTAGTTTGTCACTCCTTCTTCCTAGTCTGTCTTCATCTGGAAGTTCATCTGAAAGCTGTCCACCATTGGTGACCCTGCTGGTATTTAAAATACTGGTAGCATAGCTTTCAGAATCACAGCAACTCACAAGCCACCACAGTATGACAAACTGATAGATGAGTGGTGGGCCTGGAAAATAGTCAGCCCTTAATACATATTCCTCAAATGAATGCATACTTTTATCAAAGGCGCCTCAGAACACATGGATATTTGTGGCACTGCAGGATAATGTGCTGGACCACAAGGTCAGTTTGAACTTCAAGTCTGGATCCTAGTAGATATAGTCCATACACTTAATGATTAAACTTTCCACATATTTGTATTCCAGAACAGCCAGATCAATAAGTCCAACCAAGTTCCATCCTGGCTTCCAGCTGTTCTACCCGTTGTTTGTCCATGTGGTGACAAGCGGTTCAAACTCACCAGCTGCCCCTTGGAAACTCTATACAGGGTCAGGATGGGTTGGAACCAACTCGATGGCACTTAACAACAACAGCAAGCTGAGGAGGGGACAGGGATTTGCTAATTTTTTATTGCTATAATCATTTGAGGAACTTCTTAAAAAAACAAATAACTCATCCCAGCAGACTTTCAGAAATGCTAATTTAATTTTTCTAGAAAGAGTTCTGGGATGGCATTTAATAAAATTTCCCCTCAAATTCATTATATGTAGCCAGGTTTGAGAACCTCAAATTTATTTGGGGAAACTATTAAATGTCAATTCATATACTCCTTCCCTTGGTGCTGTGGATTAATGTGCTGGACTGCAAAGTTGGTTTGAACTACAAAGTGAGGGATTCAACTTCACCAGCTGCTCCTCAGAAACCCTGTACAGGGTCACTATGGGTTGGAACTGACTCAACAGCACTTAACAACAACAATATACTCTTTTCCAGAAAAATGTAAATAAAAATTTCTGGATATCTGAAAGGGGATGGAGTATTGTTGTCATTTGTTAAACTCTTCAAATGATTATAACAATAAGAAAACAATATGTAAACTTTGCCCTAAAATAATATTGATAATCCTTAATACGGCCTAGGAACTCTATTCTGGGTTTCTATGAGTCGGAACCAAGTCAACAGAACTTAACAACAACAAGATGACTTTTCATACTCACGTACTCCCATCTCTGCATTTATCTTGTACTTCTCTTCCATTACTTCATGAATTATTACTGCTAATTAAATTCACCTTCAATTCAAGAAACAACCAGCTGTGAGATGGGTTTAGAATTCACACAACCACTTTTGAATCATGTTGATTCTACACTTGAATTTACCACAAACATGTTTATGTAACCTCAAACAAGTCCTTTTCATTCCACAAAGCCACAACATCCTCACAGACACAGTAAATTTGGATTTATTTCTCATCCAAAACCTCACAGAATTTAAAGATGTAATATGATTCTAACGAGATGTTATAATTTATAGGAGCTTTTAATTGGTAATAGGCTACCAATTGACCCTTAACAGCAATCAACTAAAGTTTCAAGAATCAGTAAATTTTCTGTAATTTCACTACCGTCTATTGGAATTCAGCTGCATCCAAATGTATTAGTTTTTCTCATCATACAGATAAATTCTGTATACTTCGGAGTTGAAATCATTTGGCCTTTTGACAATGAGATTTCCTTATTTTATCAACTGAGGCTAAGCCTGTTGTTGTTGTTGTTAAGTGCTATCGAGTCAGTTCCAACTCAAAGCAGCCTTGTATAGGGTTTCAGAGGAGGGTCGCTGTGAATTGGAACTGACTAGATGGCACTTAACAACACAACAGTAATAGAGTTCTGAAGAGTGGTTGGTGGGTAATCAGTCAATGCTTATCCTACAGATCCACACCAGGACTCTTATTTGATTAATTCCTGGTAGCTTAGTTGGTTATGAGTTGGGCTGCTAACTGCAAGGTTAATAGTTTGAATCTACCAGCTGCCGCATGGGAGTAAGATGAGGCTTTCTGCTCCAGTAAACATTTATAGCCTTGGAAACCCTATACAGGGTCACTATGAGTTGGGACTGACTTGATGGCACTTAACAACAGCTATAATATTTATCATAACTGCAAAAGGTGAATCAAATAATGATACCCAAAACAAACATGAATGAATACCAAAACCATGTTAAAAGTAATACGGATTACCTAAAACAGTAGATATTTAACATCTCTGTTTATATGAAATTCTTCAAAAACTGCAGAACTAATTTATAGTAGAAAAAGTCTAAGAAGTCTAAGTGGGAGGCACTGACTGGGAAGGGGAGTAAGATCCTTTTCTTGTATGATGATAATTTATGTCCTATATCTGGATGGGAGTAACATTACCCAGGTGCATTCAGTTATCAAAACAATGAATTTGCACTTCAGGTTTGTGCATTTCATTGTATGTAATGAAATTATGCAAATATTTTGAAATATAGTTAAAGATATAAGCGTTGAAATATTTAGAAGTATAATGTATGCATTGACAAAATGAGAGAAACAAGATGGATTATTTATTGAGAAAGGTATGAATGAATACATGGTAAAGCAC
>NW_006408554.1:749030-749770 GCF_000296735.1 Chrysochloris asiatica | reverse complement strand
TTTGTTGTTGTTATTAAATGCTGTCAAATTAGTTCCAACTCATAACAACTCTGTATAGGGTTTCCGAGGAGCAGCTGGTGGGTTTGAACTGCCATCTTGTAGTTCAAATCAACCTTGTTGTCCAGTGTTTATCCTACAGTACCACCCCAGGATTCCTGAAAAGATATTTTTGATATTAAAAAAAATTCTTAAGATTTTGGTCCATTCCTCGTTTACCTAGTTCTGTACCCTAGCCACATCTTCTATAAAAATAACATCTGTGCACTAATGCTGGCAAGTTTTCCTAAATGATTAATAAATTAAAAATATAAATATAGAAGATTCCTTGTTGGTGTTTTTAGAATTTTCATAATTCTATCTCTTTGTTCTTCTTTTAGTACTTCATGGTGAAAAAACCTAGTATAAATTAGTATAGATGTTAAGCATGGAGTGACTTTATGAGGATAAATATGAAATTATTGCTATTAGGGTTCCAGTTTATACTTGCACAGATACTGTAAACTTATTCTAAATTAAACATGTTTAAGTATATCTCTGTGATCAATGGGCAGCTGTAGACAAGTTCCATTATGCATCTCTCATTCTTTAAGTGTTGTTGTTGTTGTTGTTATGTGCCGTCAAGTCAGTTCCGACCCATAGCAACCCTGTACAGGGTTTCTGAGGCTGTAAATCTTTATGGGAGCAGAACGCCTCATCATTCTCCTGTGGAGCAGCTGGTAGTTTCGAACTGCTGACCTTGC
>NW_006408554.1:747561-748930 GCF_000296735.1 Chrysochloris asiatica | reverse complement strand
TATAGTCAATAAAACACATATTAATGTTTCCTAGTATTCTCTAGTTTCAGCCAAGATCTATCTGACAACAACAATGATATCCCTTGTTCTATGTTTTTGCTGTGAAGTGACACCAAGTTGGGTTTGACCCATAGCAACTGTATATAGGGTTTCCGAGGAGCAGCTGGTGGGTTTAAACCACCAACCTTGCAGTTAGTAATCCAATGCTTATCCTACAGTATTCTATGTCCTCTCTAAATTCATTTTGAATTATGGTAGCCCCCTGCCAATATACTGCTGAAACTACTGACTTTGAATTATCTACATCCAAATTTTACATGCATGTTATATATTAGTCATATCTTTCTGTGATTCCTGCATTTGGTTGTGTCACCTTTCTTTGAAATAAGCACAGTTATGCATCTCTTCCAATTAGTTGGCCAGGTGATTATCTTCCAGACTTTTTGGCAGACATGAGTGAGCCCTTTCAGTGATGCCTTCATTTGGTATTTCCTTAAATCCAGAGCAGATTTCAGATGAAGGGAAACTGGGCTCATGTATTCAAAAAGATGTGTGTTATGGAGTCTTGTGTTGTGCTGTAGGGTAAGCACTGGACTGCTAACTGCTAGGTTGCCAGTTCAAACCCATCAGCTGCTCTCCAGAAACCCTATACAGGGTCACTGACTCAGAACTGATTCTACAGCACCTAACAACACCAACAAATGATACATAAACTCAAATGATAAATGGGAATAAGGAGAGAAAGTATTTCAATTCATGGGGCACCTTTGTAGCCAAACTAATAAAATGCAGTAGGTACAACTAATGGAGCAAAAGCACAACCTGTGTTGTGAGGTTTCAGCAGCAGCGAGGACACTACTCTAACAGGGCCATTTATTGCTTTCCCTCTAGCACAGACCTGGCACCACATTGGCTTCCTGGATGCCTTTAACATCTGAAATAAGGTCCTTCTTCAGGGAAGCACACACTTCCCCAGATAGCCTCCTATCTCCTGCCTTCTAGTCTTGAAGTCTCTCTCCATGTGCCACCTTCACTTCAGACCTTATCTGAACACCCAATCAAATTGTACCACATACCCACTATCTGGTGTGATGCTATATGGGCCAATGCATCAGACTACAAAGTTGTTTGAACTGCAAGGTTGGTGGTTCAAGTTCATCAGCTGCTCCTTGGAAACCCTATACAGGGTTGCTATCGGTCAGAATGAACTCAATGGCTCTTGACAACAACAACTCACTATCTCATTTTTACCTGCTTTTTTCCTTCATAGCTGTTGTCACCATCTGATAAGTAACACGATTATATTGTTGTTAAGTGCCATCAAGTCAATTTTGAATCATAGTGACCCTGTATAGGGTTTCCTAGGAGC
>NW_006408554.1:731274-740281 GCF_000296735.1 Chrysochloris asiatica | reverse complement strand
TGTACAGGGTTTCTGAGGCTGTAAATCTTTATGGGAGCAGAACGCCTCATCATTCTCCTGTGGAGCAGCTGGTAGTTTCGAACTGCTGACCTTGCAGTTTGCAGCCTGATTCGTAACCACTACACTACCAGAGCTCCTTTAAGTGTCATAAGGGCTTAAATTCCTATGAAATTTCCCTGGGAAACCTTACCCCACTCACCCTACAGTTCCCTAAATTCTAATAATATTTAAAAGGAATATGATTTGAGTCCCTAGAGGATGCTAAAACTATTTTGACCTGGTGTAAATCAAAGTTTGAAGAAGTGTTTGGAGAAATATAAATAGTAAAATCATAAGTGTATAGACCTTGATGGAGGATATGTCAGGAGACAGTAGCTTCACATTTTGTTCTTTTTGTTTAATAAAGATTTTTCTGATTTTGTAATAATACTTTCTGACTTACTCTTATATTTTCACATGTACAGTTCAGTGACATTAATCATGCTGATCCTGGTAGTATAGAGCAGTATAATCATCGCTGCTCTCCACTTCCAAATTTTCCATCATCCTTAACAGAAACTCAATGTACCCTAAGCAGTGCTTCCCATTTTCTTTCTTCCTCCCACTCCTGTTGTTGTTAAGTGGTGTCGAGATGGTTCCAACTCATATCGACACTATACAGGATTTCTGAGGAGCAGCTGGCGAGTTTGAATGGCCTCCTACTCCTTTGTTGTTGTTAAGTGCGTCGAGTTGGTTCCGACCCATGGTTACTCTGTATAGGGTTTCCAAGGAGCGACTGGTGAGCTTGAACCACTATTCAAAAAGACTTTGAAGTCCAGCACATTAACCCCCAGTGCCACACCAGGATTCCTGCCTTATACTCCTAGTTGTTGTTGTTGCTGTTAAGTGCCATTGAGTCGATTCTGACCTATAGCGAACCTGTATAGGGTTTCCAAGGAGCGACTGGTGAGCTTGAACCACTATTCAAAAAGACTTTGAAGTCCAGCACATTAACCCCCAGTGCCACACCAGGATTCCTGCCTTATACTCCTAGTTGTTGTTGTTGCTGTTAAGTGCCATTGAGTCGATTCTGACCTATAGCGAACCTGTATAGGGTTTCCAAGGAGCACCTGGTGAGCTTGAACCTTGCAGTTCAAACAACTTTGCAGTCTGACGCCTTAGCCCACAGTGCCAAACCAGGATTCCTAGTAGTCACTAATAAATGTAGGTTTCTAAATATTTACATATTCTAGATACTTCATTGATTCTGTTTTTATTTCTAAGTGCCATTCTGATGCATGAATGTATTACTGTTTATCCATTTTCCTATTGATAGGATTTCAAGCTTTTTCTCTTTGCAGTTTTTGCCTATTATGAATAGAGATGATATGAACCTTATTGTACAAAACTTCCTTGAAAATATTATTTCATTTCCTTGGGGGAGAATTTTAATACATAGGAATGATATTACTCTGCTTTATGGGAGTAATTTCATTTGGAATACTCTGTGGTGCTGGAGGATAAACACCGAATTGCTAACTGCAAAGTCTGCAGTTCGAATCTACCAGTCATTCCTCAGAAACCCTATACAGGGTTGCTATGAGTCAGAACCAACTCTACAGCACTTAACAATAGCAACAATATTTCATGTCATAATGAACTTGATTAATGATAACACTATGGCTTGAGTCAGGTGTACCTTAGTCCTCAAACTGACACCTTTTTGCAGCAGACTGCCCAATACAATATATCTTTGCATTGACTTCTGCATCTATGCATGCTGATTGTGGATACAAGTAAAAAGAAATCCTTGACAACGTCAAGATTTTCTGTTTACTGTGATGTTGTTTATGTCCAGTTGTGTGGATTTTTGTTCTGTTTCACTTATCTGTAATCCGTACTGAAACTTGCTGTCTTCAGCAAGTGCCTCAAATCCTCTTCGTTTTTAACAAGCAAAGTTGTGTCATCTGTATATTGAAGGTTGTAAATGAGTATTCCTCCAATACTGATGATGTACTCAAACATTCCAGCTTCAGGATTATTTGCTGATCAAAAAGATTGAATAAGTGTGGTGAAAATCTGCAACCTTAACACACACCTTTCCTGATTTTAAATCATTCAGTATGCCCTGGTCTGTTAGAACAGCTGTCTCTGGTTGTATGTACAGATTTTGCATGAGCACGGTTAAATGTTCTGAATTCCAGTTCTTTGCAATGCTATCCATAGTTTGTTATGATCCATACTGAAAAAAAAAAAAAAAAGTCTTTGCATAGTCTATAAAACACAAGCAAACATCTTTTTGGTATTCTCTGCTTTCAATCAAGATCCATCTGACATGAGCAATGATATCCCTCCTTTCAACTTCTCTTTTGTATCTGGCTTGGCTGTCTGTCAGCTTCCTGTTGATGTACTGCTGCAACCATTTAAAAAGTATTTTCAGTAGCATTTTGCTTGCATGTGGTATCAATGTTGTTGTTAAGTGCCGTTTAGTAAGTTCCAACTCATAGTGACCCTGTATAGGGTTTCCAAGGAGTGGCTGGTGAGTGAACCATCAATTTTGCAGTTCAAGCTGACGTTGCAGTCCAGTGCTCATTCTCCAGTGCCACACTAGGACTCCATGGGTATTAATGATATAATGTGATAATGTTTCAGTCTGTTGGGCCACCTTTCTTTGGAATGAGTACAAATACAGATCTTTTCTAATTGGTTGGCCAAGTAGGTGTCTTCTAAATTTGGCACTCACTAGTAAGTGCTTTCAGCATTACATCAGTTTGTTGAAATATTTCAATTAGTATTCCATTAATTCCCAGAGACTTGTTTTTATTAGTGCCTTCAATGCAGCTTGGACTTCTTACTTAAAGTCCATCACTTCTATATTAACTCTTGAAATTCTTTTCAATACAGTGACTCTGTATTGCTTCCATCTTCTTTTGATACTTCCTGCACAATTTAATATTTTGTCCACTGGATATTTCAATACTGTATGTCAAGGTTTAAATTTTTCCACAGTTCTTTCAGCTTGAGAAATACTAAGCATGTTCTTTTTTTGGCTTTCTAACTTTAGCTCTTTGCCCCATTTCATTATAATCCTTTACTTTGACTTTGTGAGCTGTCCTTTGAAATTTTCTGTTCATTTCTTACCTTCGCTTTAGCTATTTTATAATGAAGAATGAGTTTCAAAATCTCTTCAGACATCCATGCTGATCTATTCTTTCTTTCCTAGCTTTTCAAATGAGTGTTTGCTTTCTTTAAGAATGATATTCCTGATATTATTCCACAACTCATCTGTCTTCCATCATTAGTGTTCAAAGTGTAAAATCTGTTTTAGAGATGGTCTCTAAATTCAGGTGGGATGTGCTCAAGGCCATATTTTAGTTTTCATGGTCTTCTTTCAATTTTTTTCAGATTTAACCTGGACTTGCTTATGAACAATTGATAATCTGGTACAATTTGACCTTCTTTTGGCTGATAATTTTGAGTTTCTCCAACATTTCTTCCCACAGATATAGTCAATTTATATTCCATCTTTATAGTCCATTTTGTGAGGTCAATGTATATAGTTGTCTTTTGTGTTATATATCTGTTAGTTTATCATACTGTGGTGGCTTGTATATTGCTATGCTTCTGGAAGATATGTCACTGTATTGCAAATACCAGCAGAATATATTTCAACACAACTTCCAGATTAAGATGAACTAGAAATAATAAATAGGCAATCCACTTCTGAAGGATTAGCTATTGAAAAAAAAACATTATCTGATCTAGTGCCAGAAGATGACTTCCCTCGGGTTGGAAGACACTCAAATATTACTAGGGAAGAGTTGCCTCCTCAAAGTGAAGGGAGCAAAGCTTTCAGAACCTTCATTTACTCATGGGGCACAACTCAAAATGAGGAGACAACTGCAAACATCCATTAATAATTGAAACACAGAATGTATTAAGCATGAATATAGGAAAATTGGAAGTTGTCAAAAATGAAATATAATGCATAAAGTTTGATATCCTAGGCATTAGTAGGCTAAAATGGACTGCAATTACCCATTTTGAATCCAACAATCATGTGGGTTACTATGCCGGTAACATCAAAATGGAGGAGGAATGGCATCACATTCATAGTCAAACAGAATTGTAAGATATGTCTTGAAATACAGTACTATCTATGATAGGGTAATCTCTATATGACTATAGGGAAGATCAGTTAATAACTCTACTATTTAAATTTATGCACTAACCACTAAAGTCAGTGATGATGAAATTGAAGAATTCTACCAAATTCTTTAGTCAGAAACTGATCACACATGCAATAAAGTTGCATGGATAATTACTGGTGATTTGAGTTCAAAATTTGGGAAAAAAGAGGAAAGATCAGTAGTTAGTAAATATGGCCTGGGTGATATAGATGATGCTGAAGACCATGATAGAATTTTGCAAGACCAGTGACTAATTCATTGCAAATACACTTTTTCAGCAATATAAAAGGTGACCTTACCACATGGAATACACAGGAACCAAATTAAATACACTCTGGGAAGAGTAGATGGAAAAGCTCAATATCATCAACCAAAGTAAGGTCAGGAGCAGACTGTGGAACAGAGCATCAATTTCTCATATGCAAGTTCAGGCTGAAGCTGGAGAAAATGAAAACAAGTACACAAGAGTCAAAACATAGCTTTGACTATATCCCACATGACTTAGAGATTATATCAAGAACAGACTTGATACATTAGACACTACTGACTAAAGACCAGAAGAGTTGTGGAATTACATCAAGAACATTATATAGGAAGAGAAAAAAAAAGGTAATTAAATGACAAGAAATAAAGAAAAGTCCAAAGTGGATATCAGTAAAGACTCTCAAACTTGAGTTGTTTTTGTTAAGTGCTATCGAGTCAGTTCTGACTCATAGCTATTCATAGCAATCCTGTATAAGGTTTCTGAGTAGCAGCTGGTAGGTTTGAACTTCAGACCTTGTGGTTCACAGTCCAGCGTTGATCCTACAGCACTACACCAGGAGTCCAGAGAATGTAAAGCAGTTGAAATAAATGAAGAGGAAAAAGAGCTGAGCAGAAAATTTCAAAGGGAATCTGGAGAAGACAAAGTCAAATCTTAAAATGAAATGTGCAAAGACCTGTATTTAGAAAACCAAAAGGAAAGAACACGTTCATCATTTCTCAAGCTGAAATAATTGGGGGAAAAAATTCAAGAATTGACTTGAATCAACAAATTATTGAAAGATACAGAACGCAACAAAAGAAGATGGAAGGAAAAGACACTCTACCTAAAAGAAATGGCTGATGTTCAACCATTTCAAGAGGTAACGTATGATGTAGAGCTGATGGTTCAGCTACACTGAGGAATTGGTGAAAAACAGGCTGCAGAAATTGATGGAATATAAAATGAAGTCTTTCAACAAATGGATACAGCTCAGGAGGCAATCATTCCAAGAAATTTGGGAGACAGGTATCTGGCCAACCCATTGGAACAGATCCATATTTGTGCCCATGCCAAAGACAGGTAAAACAATGGAATAAGGAAACTACTAAGCAATATTATTAATATAACATGCAAGTAAAATTTGGCTGTAGATAATTCAAAGATGGTTGCAGAAATACATCAACAGGAAGCTGCCATAAGTTCAAACTGGATTCAAAATAGGATGAGGAATGAGGGATATCACTGCTGACATCAGGTGGATCTTGGCTGAAAGCAGAGAATACCAGAAACATATTTACTTTATTGACTATACTTAGGCTTCTGACTCTGTGGATCATGACAAACTATGACAACATTGCAAAAAAATGGGTGTTCCAGAACATTTAATTGTGTTCATGAGGAAGATTGACGGAATATACAGAGTCACTGTATCAAAAGACTTTGTTGACATTCAGCCTTTTCAGGAAGTAGTATATGATCAAGCAGTGACTGGACTGAAATAAGAATTTGAAGCTGCATTGGAGGCATTAACATAACACAAGGCTATTGAATACCAATTGAAATGTTTTAACACACTTGAAATACTTATTAGTCTATGCCAGAAGTATGAAAAACAGCTACTTGGTGAATTGACTGGAAAACATCCATATTTATACCCTTGCCAAATAAAAATGATTCAATAGAATGTGGAAATGATTGAATATTGTTAATATAGTATACAAGTAAAATTTTGCTGAAGGCAATTTTGAAAAATGATTGCAGCCACACAGAGAGTTATCAGAAATTCAAGCTGGATTTAAAAGAGGATGTGGAATGTCAGATGGATCTTGGTTGAAATTAGAGAACACCAGAAAGAGGTTTATTTGTGTCTTATTGAGTACACAAAGGCATTCAACTGTGTGGATCATAACAAACTATGGATAACATAGTGAGGAATGGGAATTCCAGAACAACTAATTATACTCATGCAGAACCTGTACATATAACAAGAGACAATTGTTTGACTAGAATAAGAGTATACTGCATGTTTAAAATCAGAAAAAGTGTGCATTAATGTTGCATCTTTTCATATTTATTCAGTCTGTATGCTGAGCAAATAATCAGAGAAGTTGAGCTATCTGAAGAAGAACATGGCATCAAGATTGAAGGAAAGCTTATTAACAACCTGCAATATGCGGATGACCAAGCTTGCTTGCTGAAAGTGAAGAGGAATTGAAGCACTCAATGATAAAGATCAAAGAATATATCCTGCAGTATGAACTACAGCTCAATGGAAAGAAAACAAAAGTCTTCATAACTGGATCAATAAACAAAATCATGATTAATAGAAAAGATTGAAATTGTCAGGGATTTTCTTTTACTTGGATCCATAATCAATGCTTAGAGAAGTAGAAGTTAAGAAATGAAATGATATTACATAGGGCAAGTCTGCTGTAAAAGGCCTCTTTAAAGTGTTAAAGTTGCCATTTTAAGGACTACTCTGCGACTGACCCAAGCTGTGATATTTTCCATCACTTCACATGCATATGAAAGCTGAATAATGTGTAAGAAAAGACAGGAGAATTGATGTTCTTGGATTATAATGTTGGTGAACAATATTGAAACTACCATGCACTGCCAGATGGTGGTGATTATGTGCTATGGAGTCAGTTCCTACTCTTAGTGATCCTACTCAGGGTTTCTGATGCTGTAAATCTTTCTCCCGAGGAACAGCTGGTAGTTTCAAACTACTTACCTTGAGGTTAGAAGCCTGATTCGTAAACACTTTGCTACCAGAGCTCCTTTGGACTGTCAGAGGAACAGTCAAATCTGTCTTGGAAGAAGTACATCTGGAATACTCCTTAGAAGTGAAGATCATTTGATTCTATAAATATGAATCCAGAAAAAAACAATTAAAATTAAAAAGAAATGTACACACAGATTATGTACTTTTTTTCTTTTTTAATGCTTTATTGTGAATTATGTGATAGTTTACATGGGAGAACATTAGCTTCACCTTGATCCCATCGTATATCATTTCCTTGCCATGGTTACAATCCCCTCCATGCATCATCAACCAACCAAAGGGTATACTGTGCAAGCCTGCCCCCTGTCCCCAGTTGTCAGCACACATCCCCTCTCCCTCTCCGGGTCCAAAGTCCCCAGCTGCTCCATCTCTCCACGTCATCGTCTTTGCCTCCATCTCTGGCATCACTTCTTCTCTGGGTAGGGTTCTGTTCTCCGCTCTTCTCCCTTGATGATCCCAGGGACCTCCGTTCCTAGATTGCAAAGTTAATCGCTCCTCTCCTTTGCCACAAAACGTCTGCCTTTACATTTCCATCCCTTAAAATCAGGCCTGATAACAATTATTCGCTATTGTATCACAAGAGACCTAGCCACATCTCCTTTCATCAGCCCTGCCTAGTCAGATTGGATACTACTCAGTGGAGATTCAACCTCACTCCGCGCCCTCTGGATCTTGGTTCCCTCTTGGAAGCTTGTAAGCCAGTCACTTCTTGCCTTTGTAGCCCCACCCCCCCAATTGTGGGTTGCTAATGTCCAAGTTGCCCATCCCTGTTCTCTCTGTGTGTGGAGGGAGTGAGAATGATCTTTGCTGTGAAGATTTGTTCCTTCTTTTGAGCTACTGCTTCCATAGGTGTATGTCAAGTTCATCAATTGTATCAGATTATTCTTTTTTTCCTCATCTTTCTTCTTCTAGTTGAGCTCTGATCATCCAGTCATTGAAGCCAGGTCAAGTTGGTATTATCTGCAAGTGTGGGTGTACTTATGCATGTGCCTTCTCTTCTTATTAGCTGGACATTTCACCCTTCACGCTAGTCCTCTGTGGCTATGTCAGTGACTCTGGGTCCAAGAGTCCCTGGACTTGCCACACTGCTGGTCAATCAGGTCTCCACCAGGTTCACAGGAATCTATTGAACATTGTAGGGCTTAGATTGCAGCTTCAGTGCTGCTTTTCCCTCCTTCCCCTTATTGGTGACGAATGTGGTCACCTATCAGAGCATGTATTCCCATTGAGTCTTAGTCTTAGAAGGAGGTTTGCCCTGAGGGGACCCGACCATGTGCCTTGATGTCTCCTGGTTGAGCCACTTGTTTGTTCTTGTAGTAATCAGTCATTCTACCTATATTGTTTTTTATTTTGCCTGTCAGTCTTTCTTTCAAGAAGTATCTTTTGTTCTTCTGGCCATTCCAGGCTGGTCTGCTTGTCCTTTCAAGTGGAAATTTCCCCTCAGAAGATTCTGGATGCTATTCAGGATTCCACCCATGGTCTTATGTAATGCCGAGGCACTACAGGAAGCCTCTTTCACTGGGCATATTGTAGCCCCATTTTAGGTATTCCAATCAGTTATAGGCAGAAGATGGACTTACAAGCTTTCTATGGTTATATTTCTGGCTATTCCTTTCTCTCCCCCTCCAGTTTCTATTTTATAGTGGTATGCCAAGGGAACCAAGATTCTAAGCCAGGGAAACCAAGATTCAAAAGACAACCAAGAATCTTAACATTGTTTTCCCCATTCCAGCCATGTCTTAATCTCTCTATCCCAGAGCCCTGTTCCAAGGTTGTGCATACATCGTTATTTGCCTCTGTCCCACTTCA
>NW_006408554.1:720581-722011 GCF_000296735.1 Chrysochloris asiatica | reverse complement strand
TTTTATGTTGTTGAAATAAAATAATTACAATGAATAAGTCATTGGTCTTGCAAATTTCTATCATGTAATCTCCAGCATCATGTTTATCACCAAGGCTGTATTTTCCAACTACTGATCTTTCCGCTTTATTTCTAACCTTTGCATTCCAGACAAAAGTAATTGTCAATACATATTGATTGTATGTTTGATCAATATCAAATGGAAGACGTTAGTAGAATTCTTCAATTTCTTTATCATTGGTTTAAGTAGTTGTTGTGTAAATTTGAATAATAGTGTTATTAACTGGTCTTCATTGTAGGCATGTCAATATTATCCTATCACATACAGTGTAGTGCTTCAAGATAGATCTTGAAATGTTCTTTTTGATGACGATTTCTACACCACTCATTTTGAATTCGTCATTCCCAGCAGAGTAAACCGTATGATTTTCAGATTCAAAATGGCCATTAACAATCTATTTCCATTCATTTTAGTAGGTTTAATTAGTATACAAATCTAATGGAGACTATTCACATGGACCTAGGCAAAGAAATAAACAAGAGTTATGTTGGACTCCCTGGTGTGGCACTATAGTATAAGCATTGGATTGTGAAACGAAAGGTCAGTAATTCAGATCCACCAGTTGTTCCCTGGAAACCCTGTACAGGGTTGCTGTGAGTTGGAATCGACTCAAAGGCACATAACAGTAACAACAACAAATTCACTACATATGTGAAAATTGATTATGTAAAAGGTCAGTGTCATAATTGATGGTGTAAAATGTCAATCAGAATAAGGTCAGGGACTAACTGCAGGTCACACTATCAATTAGTCATATGCAAAATATGATGTTGTGTATATCCCACCTGAATTTAGAGACCTTGTTGAGAACAGATTTAACACTAATTAGCAAAGACTAGATGAATTGTGGGATACAAACAATGACCATATCCATGAAGAAAGCCAAATATTATAAAAATGCAAGAAACAAAGAAAGATCAGATTGGGTGTCAGAAAAGATTCTGAAACTTGCTCTTGAGCATAAGGAAGCTAAAACATAGAAGAAATGATGAAGAAAAAAAGCTGCATATTTCAAAGGGCAGCTCAAGAAGATGAAGTGTAGTTATTATAATGAAATCTGTACTGGAATTAGAAAACCAAAAAGGAAGAACACACTTGGGATTTCTCAATGTGAAAGAACTGAAAAAGAATACAATCCTTCACTTGCAATACTGAAGGATCCAATAGGCAAAATATTGAGCAATATAGGAAACAACCAAAGAATAAAGAAGGAATACAAAGAATTGCTATACCAGAAAGAATTGGTAACTATTCAACCATTCAGGAAGTGGTATACATTCAAGAACAATGGTGTTGAAGGAAGAAGTTCAAGCTGAACTCAATGCATTCGTGAGAAACAATGATCCAGAACTGAGAGAATCAATTGAAAC
>NW_006408554.1:718286-719661 GCF_000296735.1 Chrysochloris asiatica | reverse complement strand
GACTATAAAATAAAGAAAATGAAAATACTCACAACTGGACCATCATGATAAATGGAGAAATGATTGAAGTTGTCAAAGACTTAATTTGCTTGGATATGCAATCAACAGTTATGGCAGAAGTTGTTAAGAAAGCAAACGATGTATTCCATTAGACAAATCTACTACATTAGGCGAATCTGCTGCACAAGACCTCTTTAAATTGTTTAAGAGCAAAAATATCAGTTTGAAAACTAAGGTGTACCAGACCCAAGCTATGATATTTTCAATAGCCTAATTAATATGCATGTGAAAGTTGGACAATGAATAAGAAGACTGTAGAAGAATTGATGCATTTGAGTTATGGTGTTGGGGGGAAATATTAAAAGTACCATGGAGTCCCAGAAGAATGAAGAAATCTGTGTTGGAAGAAGTACATCCAGAATACTACTTAGAAGTGTCTCTCATTCTTTGGATATGTTGTCAGGAGGAATCTGTTCCTGGATTAGAACATCATGCTTGGTAAAGTGGGAGGTCAACAAAATCTAGGAAGACCCTGAACAAGATCGATTGATACAGTGGCATTAACACAATTGTGAAGATGATACAGGATCAGGCATAATTTCGGTTTGTTGTTCATAGGGTCACTATGAGTTAGAACTGACTTGATGGTACCTAACAATAGTCCTAGTGTGGTGCTATGTGATAAAGCACAAGCACTGAGTGAGCTTCAAGGTTGGTTTGAACTACAAGGTCAACAGTTCAAACTCACAAGTTGCTTTTTAGAAATCCCATACAGGGTCTCTATGAATCAGAACTAACTCCAATAGCCCTTAACAACAACAACAAATATGTGTTAGTTTGGCTGACGTATGATTCTCAGTGGGTTGGCAGTTACATAATGATGCAATGTGGCAGTTATGTAAAGATCCACCATGATGTGATCTAAAGTGATAAACTAATTAAAGGTCAGCTGCAACACTCTCAATCCCATTACAGCCCTGAGTTTCCAAGGGTTGTGACCCACAACATGTTTCTTACAAATGTAGGAGAGCATATTCAGCAAAAAAAGAAAGGACGTATTATCACCACGAAAGAAGAGGCAGAAATGCGGTATGTCTTTTGCACACGAGTTTGGTGAAGCTCCCAGACTCAGAGGAAAATTGATGCCAAGACACATGGAGATTTCCAAGGAATGCTAGGTGTACAGATACTTAAGGAGACAGGGGCTTTCCCCCAGAGTCAACAAAGAGAGAAAGCCTTCCACTAGAACTAGCACTCTGAATTTAGACTTATAGCTTTCTAAAGTGTAAGAGAATATAGTTCTGTTTGTTAAAGCCATCTACTTGTGGTATTTCTGTTACAGAAGCTCTAGATAAATAAGACAACGTTTAATGTC
>NW_006408554.1:707858-717606 GCF_000296735.1 Chrysochloris asiatica | reverse complement strand
CTAGGAAAGGTTCTTACATTTATCTGTGGATATCAAGGCTTTATGTATGAAATTAATAATAAACATAACTGAACAATAAGATGAAAGACAGTTTGCTATGTCTGCTAAGTGGCTAGAGTTTGTTCCTCAGAGCCCTTGGCCTGTACGGTCTGCAACACTTGGGCCCACAGGGCCTCGAGCTCCTGACCAGGTCTGCACGGTCTGCAACAGTTTAATAATAACAATTGTTGTTGTTAGGTACCATGGAGTTGGTTCTGACTCATAGTGACCCTGCACAGGGTTTCTGAGGCTGCAAATCTTTACAGGAGCAGAAAGCCTCATCTTTCTCCCACGGAACAGCTGTTAGTTTCCAACTGCCGACCTTGAGGTTAGCAGCCCTATTTGTAACTACTACGGTATCAGAGCTCCTTAACAATTAGCATAGTTAAATAATATGCTTTCATTTTTCATTTGAACCAAAAGTGAATTAGAGGCAAATGCACGTTTTCACTGTTAATAAGTTTAGCAAGGCAAACCCCGATCATGTCATGAATAATTTGAGCACCATAGCAGATGAATTGACCAGAGTGAGTAAGGCAGAGAAAAGGAACTGACAGATATGAGAAATTGGAGGGATTTTTTAAAAAGGGATTTTATTTTTTTTTTTTTAAGAATCTTATTAATTATATATAATTCAAATGAAACAATAAATCCTAGGAAAGTATTTGTAAATATGGATGGAGCATATTTGTAAACATGGGTTAGAAAATACTTCTCTTGTTTTGGATTTTATTAAGTCAACTTAGGTAGAAAACTGTGTTTGTCAACTGCATAATTCTGTATCTGTTTTTCAGAAAAGGGCCTTTCACCATCTGGTTCTGTCTAATTTTTCCTGTCTGCTGAACTTTCTTGTTTCTCTTACTGAAAGCATCTCAAGAGATGACTCATAAACCAAAAGGAGTATTGCTCTTCTTTACCCGTTTCCTGTGCCAGCTAACACCTCCTTGCAGAACCAATCCATCACGTGATTACAGTAAATATACTTCCATGAAGGTGGTGGGGAGCTACCAAAATCTAAGGACTGCCAGTCACTGTGAGGTTTTCTGGCAGCAGGGAGGTAAAGAAATAGTATATTAAACTCTCTCTCTTTCCATCCGTCTGTCTGTTGCTGTCATGATTAGAATAGTTCCATTCTGTGAAATTCTAAAAAAAATAAAATAAAACAATGTTTCTTAGCATGTCAATCACCACTAAGAAAAATTGAGAGAGCTTCTATTAAGACAATGCTCTCCAAATGGTGAAGGTGAAAACTAAGCCTTATGAGTCATATATACTCTCTTACTGTTTAAAGTTGAAATGGAAACTCATAAGATCCAGCCAAAGAAAATGACATTGACATGAAAGTTGTTTTTGCATCTATGCCACTACATGAATGTTCTTCTGTAATTCTCAGTATAGAAAATCTTTGAAAGAGACAGAAGAACTCAGTGAATTCAACAATAGTCATGCAAAATGAATTGGTTTGTCACACTTACAGAAAAGCCTTTTGAATTGTTTGGTAATTATCTTCATTTGTTTGGAGTCTGTCAGCTCATCTGGTCCTCATTTTGTTGCCATTCTCTTCTTTCCTGTCAAAGGGAAATCACCCTACACTGCTAAGGGATACCTTTTTGGTATTATCTTTGATTATGATGACTCAAAACTAGACTGATTACTTCTTTTAAAGTAAGCACACTTTGGAGCTGCCTACACCTACCTAATGTAGTAAACAGACCTATTTGCTAATTAGAATTTTTCTTCAGGCAGTGTTACCCCATAAGGAGATTTGGTGACCTGGTGTGACACTGGGTTAGTGCATTGGACTGCAAAGTCGGTTTGAATCCTAATGTTGGCAGTTTGAGCTCACCAAAAGCTCCAAGGAAACCGTATACAGGGCCAGTAGGGTCAGAACCGACTCACAGCATTTAAGAATAACAACAACAAGAAGATTTTGTGGCATAATGGGTTATGCCATAGGTCAGAAGTTAAAATCTACCAGCCTTTCCTTGGGAGAAAGATGAGGCTTTCTGCTCCTGTAAAGATTTACAGCCTCGGAAATCCTATATAAGATTGTTATGAGTCAGAACTGACTCCTCAGCACACAACTACCAACCAACACCAATGTTTCCCCATGAACCTCAGTTATTGGTACTCTTGTCTTTTCCATCTACATTCTCTGCCATAATTACTTCTTTACATGTTGTAGTTAAGTGCCATCGAGCTGATTCTGACTAATAGTGACCCTGTATAGTGTTTCTGAGGAGTAGCTAGTGAGCTGGAACTGCCAAGCTTCTGGCTTAAATCAACCTTTCAGTATAGTACATTAATCCACAGCACCACTCCAGGACTCCTCTCTACATATTAAGGATATAAAACATGATGACACTGCTGAATCAGCACTGGACTTCGAACCTCAAGGTTGTGTAAGGCTCATGAAATCATGTGGTCTGGCCCTGCCAAGGCAACTGTAGATCCAACCATCACATTATAGCAGGCTAATTTTTAAGTTGATAATTTTGTATAGCCCATGATGGCCGTTATAAATAACCAATTGGCCCTTAGCAGAAAAAAAGTTCCCCACTCCTGATATAAAGATTTTCCAAGGAACAGTTGGTGGGTTTGAACCACCAAACTTGCTGTTAGGAGTCCAGTGCTTATCCTACAGTGCCACACCAGGATACCATATTAACTACTAGTTGCCATCAAGTCACTTCCAACTCCTGTCGGACCCACCTATGTGCGATTAGAACTGTGCTCCACAGGGTTTTCGATGGCTATCTTTCAGGTCACCAGGCCATTCTTTGGCGGTGCCTCAGGGTGAACTTAAATTTTGTTGTAGAGCATGAAATATGAAGCTTTTTGCCTAGCAGAGCTTGCACCTAGATTTAAGTGTTCAGATACCAATTTTTCTTGAGTACCTCTTACACCTCTGATACCTGAACTACCAGAGTTAGAAACAGAGTATATTTAAAAGTGGGTTTGGGGCTGTTTCCCTCACAGGAATATTCCTAGATATACCCCTTAATGGTCACCAACTTATGATGTCATACTCCAAGAGCCTCAGATTGTAAACTTCCCTATCTGCTGTAGTCTCCTCTCTGCTTTCCATTGGCCCAGCATGCAAATGTGATGCATGGTTACTGCCACTGGTTGTGGCTGTGGGAGGTGATTGCTCTGTTTTCTGTGCCCCATAAAAGGTTACCACATAACTTAGGAAACTCATCATAGTGTCCATGATTTCCCTTACCCGGGTGATCTGTTTGTTTTTGTCTTATGCTTATTTTTATTTAAGACTTAAATAAAGTGTCTGTATAATATTGACTATATTATGTGTAATTTATACATAATATTATATTATATATCAAACTGATGGACTCCTGGTATGGCCCTGGAGAATCAACACTGGACTGTGAACCACAATGTCAGAAGTTCAAACCCACCAGCTGCTCCTTGAGAAACCTATATAAGGTCGGTATCAGTCATAATTGACTCAGTGGCACTTACCAACAACAGCATACTATTGATATTTATGAAGATGGGGTCACTTTTCTCCCTTAGATCAACTTCCAAACTTTTGGTTACCTGCTAAGTGCATTAACAACAAGAAAGTTGCAAAAAGTTTATGGAAGCTTTCTTGGTCTTAGCGCCATCTTGTTAGAAGCCTCCGAGCTATGAGAGCCAAGTGGAGGAAGAAGCGAATGCACAGGCTGAAGTGAAAAAGAAGAAAGATGAGGCAGAGGTCCAAGTAAAGGCTAGCATGTGCACCCACGGAAGTCACAGCAGCAGGAATGTAGAATGCTGGAGGCCGCGACACTGGTACAAGTTGACTACATGCTACTATCTAGAACTTATGGCTTAGTGGATCTAGAAGTTCCCTCGCCATTGAATGAATGCTACAAACAGCTGAGACCCACCTTGCTGTACCAAGTCAGTTCATTTTGATCCTTTGTCCTAGACCTGTGACATTCTGGGCTAGTTCTGTTCTGTTGGGACTGAATGTAACATGTACAATAAATCACCTCTTCTGTCTTAGCTGAAAAAAAAAGTTATGGAAAAAATGGAATGAAAAGCTAATGGAATATTCGCATCACACAGGGACTGCATATTATATTATTTCTATTTCTGTCAAACTGCTGCAATGTCTCCCCACTTCACTCACAATAAAAGTTGAATACCTTACAAAGGCCAGAGGGTTCCCATGATCTGACCTTTCTTTATTTCTCTAACTTTTCTTTTTCCACTTTCT
Organism: Chrysochloris asiatica; assembly: GCF_000296735.1. Lineage (NCBI taxonomy): Eukaryota > Metazoa > Chordata > Mammalia > Afrosoricida > Chrysochloridae > Chrysochloris > Chrysochloris asiatica. The sequence goes on along the minus strand of NW_006408554.1, from coordinate 713,342 downwards.
TCAAGGCATGCTCCCTCTTAAGACCTTTACTTTGGTTGTTCCCAAATGCCTGGAATCTTTTCCACAAACATCCATTAGGTTGATCCTTTATCTCCTTCACTTGTCTCAAATCTCATCTTCTTAATGATGTCCACTTTAATGACTTTATTTAATTGCAATCTGCTCCCTAACCAACATAGATCTAGAATCTGTAATATTAGTCCAATCTAAAATACTAAGAAGCCCTAGTGGCATTGTGGGATATACATTGGACTATTAATAGCAAGGTTAACAGTGCCAATCCACCAGTCTCTCTTCAAGAGAAAGATGGGCTTTTCTGTTCCTGTAAAGATTTATAGCCTCAGAAATCCTATAAAGGGTGGCTTTAAGTCAGAACTGACTTGAAGGCACACAACAACAAAGTACTATATAACTTATTTAATATATGTATTGTTTAATGTACATATCATTTCTCTGAAAATATAATGTTTGAGAGAATATAATGTTGATGAATTTCTCAGTGATTAGAGCAGCACCTGGCATATAGCAGGGGTTCGATATTTATTTGATGAATGAATAAATCATTTTATTTTGGAGTAATAATAAAAGTAAATATTTTTATAACACTGTCATTGAACATTTGTTCTGATCATTGACCACTTACCCACCAACATCTCTCTTAATCAATTTACTCCAACATTAAATGCTCATCATTGTTGAATAATAATAAGTAAAATAATAAGTAGGATTCGACACTGTAAAGACTCAGTACTTGAAAAATTACTTACTCTTCAGTGATATAAGAAGATGGGGAGCTAACCACAAGGTCAGCAGTTCAAATCCACCAGTCTTGGGAGAAAGATAGGGCTTTCTGCTCCAGCAAAGATTTACAGCCTTGGAAACCCTATAAAGCGTCATTATGAGTCAGAATCTGCTGGACAGCACACAATAACAGTAGTGTAGAAAGTTCCCTTAGGTTCTCATACATGTAGATGCAATTTGAGGCACTATTGTGTATAAAAGTATATAGCTTCTGACCAAAATGATCTCTTTTTCCATCTTATAGCTAATATTAAATAAAATTAATGTGCTCATTTTTATAAAGTCTCAGATACTATACTTATTATCTCTGTATGGTTAAATAAACCTGTGCTCATAATTATAATGTATCTGTTATATGCATTTACTCTGTCCTCTGCTGAAAAGTTAAACAAGATAGCAGATGTTTTGATATCTTTTTCACTCCTGATGACAAACAATGAAAGTTTGATTTATTTTGCCTGATTCACCAGTGAGGAAGTTGAGGTACAGGAAACCCAACCAAAAATCACACCAGAATTTCTGGATTCTAAGACCCAAATTCTATCCTTTTTAATCTCCTAATTATTACCACCCACCCCCCAAAAAAACATTACCAGAGCGAATCCAACCCACAGTAACCCTATATAAGGTTTCTGAGATTGTAAATCTTTATAGGAGCTGACCGTCTGATCGTTCTCATATTACCAGTAGATCTTTATTGTTTGCAGCTAAAATTATACAGCTTACAAGAGAAGTATGAATGGTTATATATGTATCAATTTTCTATGCCATTATTTTGGGTTAAAATTCTTGTTGGTGGGTGATTTAAAAGGTAATGCATGGAAAAAGTTGAGGAATTTCTAAAGCTAAGTTCTCCTGAGGGTTCTTAGACACCTGTGAGTAGAAAGACAGCACTAGATAGCAGAGTGAAAGAATAAGGAGTATAAAAAGAATGATGCTGTCTTCTACCTGACAGTTGTATATAGAATGAAACAATAAAATGAAAGTGTAATAAAAGATAATCATGATGGCAGAGGGGCACAGAGACAGTTATCATATCAAAATAACTGAGATTCTCATACAGATTCTCCTGGTAGCATGTAATTCCAAACATTTTTTGTGGTTCTTATCTTAAAGAATTGTCCTTGTGTCTACAAATTCAAGATGATAGATTCTAGAACTAGTATGTTGGTTTTCCCCAAAGAGTCAAATAAATTTCATCCATAGTTGAGTGTATTTTACATGACATTTCTTCTACTATCTACTTCATTTTTTTTTTGTTCCTTACTTGAAATATTCTCTTACTCACACACTTTTTTAAAGTATATAATTAATTTCTATGGTGTATTCATTCAGAAAAAGCTGCATTATTTTGTAACCTGAATTGGTCTCAAAATTCTACAGTGGCCCTGGGTGCCTGGCAGTCTCAGAAGCACTCTACTGCCATTCTTCCCAGCCTACCACCTAATCCCTGTCACATTCCCATTGGAATGATGTTGCCATAGAAAGCAATAAATGGTAACACTGTTATATTTAGGCATCTCATGTCAACCATACTAACAATTAAACCTTTCATGAAATGTTATATTTGTTAACTCTTTGGGATTCTTTGGTTTTCCACTATAATTAATAACTCACCCGTTAAGGGAATTCACACTGAAATGAATATTACCTCATGCATGATTCAAAACATATCAGAGAACATAAAAAAGAGGTTGTTGGAATATCTAAGAAATGGTTTCCCTACAAACTTTGGTACACAATTCTAAGTAAACATAGCAAAGCCCTAAACCGAGAAAAAAGAGCCAACACCATGTCAAAATTTGTGATCAAAATAGAAATGTAGAATATTACTTTCAAGAGGAAAATCAGACAGTTTTATCATCAATTATTAGATATAATTTTCAGATGATGTTCTTAATTTTAAGTTATAAAAAGGTAAATTATAATGCTCCAAGAAATTACCTGTCATTTCAGAATGATAATAAATTTATGCCTCAATTTCCTGACTGACATGAAAGAAGGCCTACCTTTATTTTTTAACTTAAAAGTCTTTCAGAGTATAAGCAAATATGGTTTCTTCTTGTCCAGAGTGAAGAAGAGTCAAGAAAATAAATGACTCAAGGAAGCAATTAGCTTGTAGAACTAATGGACCATGCAAACCATAATCTTCACTACCCAGAGACCAGAAGAACTAGGTGGTGTCTGTCTGCTACTGCTGGTTGCTCTGACTGGGACCACATAACGTTCTGGACAAAATGGTAGAAAAATGTAGAATAAAAATCAAAGTCATAATAAACATCATATTTACTGGTCTAATAGAGACTTGTAAAAGCCCTGAGATCTGGTCCTTAGATACCCTTCAAGCCTGGAACTGAATCCAACCCCAAGTATCATCTTTCTTTCTAATGATAAAGAGTCCTATAAAGTGAACAGAAAATTCCTGAGGAATGTAATCTGCAGGACAATTAACCAAAAAACAAAGCTCACAGGCAGGAAAGGGCAGAAAAGAAGAAAGAATTAAAACAGGGATTCCAGGGAGAAAACGAGAAAAGTACTGTTGCATTAAGATAATTTTAACAAATCTTACAAGTAAAATGTATATTAATTGCTAAATGATAAACAAATTATTTTGTAAAATTTCACCCAAACCACAATTAAAAACATAAAATCAAAATACCTACTAAATAGTATACACTATGTGTGATAAACAAATTTTCCATACATTTTCTAGAGTGCCACACACTGCCTTCTAAGTTTTAAGCAACAATTTTATTCATTAAGCCAAGTACTTTTAGAGCTTCTATGAACTATTTTCTGTTTTAGTTTTTATTTAACATCCTAAAAACCTTCAAAGATAGAAAACAAGACAATTTTGAGTATCTCAAATGTTATCTAAGAACTTGTCAAGTTTTATTTTTACTGAGATAATCCTTTAAAAATATGGCAAAAACAGTTCTGAAAACATATTTTAAACATACTTGGCATGGGACAGCTTTTTAAAATGAAAACCAGATCAAGTCAGAATTTTAAGACAGTTGAACCATTTGACCCTGTGACAGATACTCAGCATTAGGTATTGCTCCAAGAGAAATGAAAGCATATTTAAAAGAATAAAGATTCTCACATGAATGTTCATAACAGTATTATTCATAATAATCCCAAATTTAAAATATCCTACATGCCCATCAAGTGACAAATGGATATAAAATATGGTGCATTCATACATTACTTAGTAATGAAAAGAAATTATTGTCATGGATCTGAGGTAGGGAGTACTGGTGTGACATTGAGGAACTGTATAAAGGGTTGTTATGGGTTGGAACCAACTCTACAGCACTTAATGGTAACAGGAAGAATACATCAAGAAGAATAAAAACAGCTAAAAGTGTGACTAACAGTTTTGCTGAGAAAACTAAAGGTCAAACTGTTACAAGCACAAACGACTTGGGCTTCAAGAAACTTAGCAACCCAACTAACATTCTGAGATAAGTTTTCCCCTGTGCCCTTATGAACCCCTGAAGTTGTTATTTCAGAAATCTCTGGTCATGACCTACTTGAACCAGATTCAGAGCATGCACAGAATCTCCAAATCAACCAAGTGCAGAAGGGGACACTGTTAAATCCATCACTAAGTGATGATCAGCATTTCAGATGTCCTTTTAGCAGAATCCATCTTGCAGGAAAGCTGCATAGGAACCCAATTATCATAGCCTAAGGATCAACTGAACAAATTCCAGGAAATACCTCCCAGTTTCTTTATTCCCCTTTTTCCCTCATTATCATAGCAAAAATTGAAACTGTCTTTTTTGAAATTTGCTCAGGGAGATGTGAACTATCTCCCCTTGCAGGGCACTTTCACTTTCATAAATAAATTCTTTGCCTGCATGAAAAGCTTGATTTCTAGCTTCATTATTCTTATTTAGCAGAGAAATAACTTTTAATTTAGAAAATGGTCCTGCAAAAAAATTGAAATGCATCTCCAAAAAAATTGTGTCACCTTGGGTAGATCATGATTCCCAATACTGTGTAAATGTCATGTATGTGTTGTAAATTCTGACCACTATATGTTAATGAGGCAGGATTACAGTGGATTGTATCATGAGTCATAGTCTTACAAGTGGGTATGATTCAATTTGCACCCTTCACTGTCTTTTTTCAAGTTCTCAAGTTCTACCCTGGCTTGAGTCATAGCCTTTGTCTTATAAGAGATGCAAGGAGAGAATAGGGAGCAGAGACTTTAGGGACCTGACTATCACCAACAAAGAATAACTGGGAGCACAGTATTTCCTTTGGATGCAAGACCCCTTAGATGATAACCTCCCAGACCCAGGGAAAATCTGATGCCAAGACACATGGCCCACAGATGTTGAAAGGAGACTAAGACATTCCCCTAGGGCTGACAGAGAACAAAACCTTTCCCTAAAATTTGGACTTTTTGACTCTTAATCTATGAGAGAATAAATTTTAGTTTGTTAAAGTCATTCACTTGTGGTCTGATACAGGGAAATAATGTTAAGATGCTTGACTGTCTTATGAATATTGTTTTCCCTTGCCTACTATTGTAAAATCGACACTTGAGTAGGATAGAAAGGAATGTCAGGAAACATGATTACATAAAGCTTGTAAGCCCATCTTCAGCTTATATCTGATTGGAATACCTTAAAGGGGTTCTAGAACTTACCCAGTGAAATAGGCTTCTTG
>NW_006408554.1:704985-706958 GCF_000296735.1 Chrysochloris asiatica | reverse complement strand
TTTTCATCTTGTCTAGATGGGTCTGGTGAAAGAGATGGGGATAAGATTCTTATGATTCAATAGTAATTGTTATCATGACTAATTGTGACTGTCACAACTGTAAAGGTAGAAGTTTTATAACAAATCCAGGGGAGTAGTTCATCTTGCAGTCCTGAAACAGAGGACTCTAGGACCTTCAAGGGACAAGAGCATAAGTGTAGTGCAGGACCCTATCCAGAGAAGCAGTAACACCAGAGATGGAGGCAGAGATGAGGACATGGAGAGTGGAGCAGCTGAGGACTATGGACTCATGGAAAGAGAGGGACTGGCACTGGCAGCCAGAAGGTAGATTTGCAGAATGTGCCCTTCGGTTGTTTAAATTATTATATATTCCTGAGTGTTTCTGTGTACATCAAACAAACTAGAGGGAATGGAATAAATACTGTTGAATGATGCTGCACAGAGGAGATTGTAATCATCGGTGTAAAGCCGATGTTCTCCCATGTACACTATCACTCAGTTCCTTATAAAAACTTTAACAAAAAATCTATTTGAAGATGATATGATCCTATACTTAGAAAATACCAAAGACTCTGCAAGAAATTTATTGGAACTCTCTGAAATCTTCAGAAAAGTGGTAGGGTACAATATCAGTGTACAAAATCAATTATTTTTCTTTATACTAATAAAAAGAATTCTGAAAAGAAAAAAAGTGACCCTGTATAGGGTTTCTGAGGAGTACTGGTGAGTTTGTACCACTGATGTTGCAGTTCAAACCAAACTTGAGGTCAAGTGCCTATCCTACAGCGCCACACCAGGAATCACACAAAATATGAAATACTTAGGAATAAATCTAATCAGAAAAGCAAAAGACATATACAAAGAAAACTATAAAACAAAGTGCTGGGATGGCACTGTGGGTTAGTGCATTGGACAGCAAAATAGTGGTTCAAGCTCACCACCTGCTCCTTGGAAGCAACTCAATAGCACTTAACAACAACAAGATGCCATAAGAGAGGTACCTACAAAAATGTAATATACCATGCTTGTGGATAAGAAGACTTAACATTGTAAAAATGTTATCATCCCCAAAGCAATCTACAGATAGACTGTAATCCTAATCCAGTTTCCAACAGCAGTCTTTAAAGAAATGGAAAAACTAATCATCAACTTTATATGAAAATTTTTTTAAAGTGACTCCAGATAAGGAAAGTACTATTAAAAAAGAAAAATGAAGTAGGAGGCCTCTCACTTTCCAATCTCAAGACCTACTACACAGCCACAATAGTCAAAACAGACTGGCATTGATACAATGAAAGACACTTAGGTAAATGGAACAGAATTGAGAACCTAGAAGTTAATCCATCCACCTATGTTTCATTGTTTTTTTTGACAAACTTCCCAAACACATTAAATTAGTAAGAGATAGTCTCTTCAACAAATGGTGCTAGCAAAACTGGAAATCCATTTGCAGAAAAATTATGAAAGTCCCATATCTCACACCATATGCAAAAATAAAGTCAACATGGATTAAAACCTAAAACTATGAAGTTCATCAATGAAAAAATAGGGACAAACTTAGGAACGCTGATACATGGCATAAATGTACTATCAAACATAACTGAAAACACACAAACAACAGAAGATGAAATAGATGGCTGGTACCGTCTAAACATTATCAAAAGATTCTACCAGAAGAGTAAAAAGAGAACACACAAACTGGGAAAGAAATTGGTAATGACATATTAGACAAGGAGCTACTGTCTAAAATTTATATAACACTTCAACACCTCAATAAGAAGAAAATAAATAATCCGATTAAAAAATGGGCAGAGGATATGAAAAGATACTTCATCAAAGAAGACATCCAGGTGGACAACAAACATATGAAGACATTCTCATGATCAGTAACCCTGTTGTTGTTGTTTACCATCAAGTCCATTCCAACTCATAGCAATCCTCTATAGGGTTTCCAAGTGCAGCTGGTGGATTTG
>NW_006408554.1:700253-704405 GCF_000296735.1 Chrysochloris asiatica | reverse complement strand
GAGTTGGTTCTGACTCAGTGACCCCGTATAAAGTTTCTGAGGAGAAGCTGGTGAGTTTGAACTGCACACATTGTGGTTCTAATCGTCCTTGTGGTCCAGTGCTTATCCTACAGTGTCATCAGGTTTCTGAGATACCATCATGAGAAGAAGATGATGAGACATCAACTTACCCTAGCATTCGTATAGTTCAAAAAAGAAAAGGACAAATGCTGGAGGGGATGTGGAGATTATGGGACCCTCCTATATTGCTGGTGGGCTGTGAACTGGTGCAACAGCTATGGAAAATGGCATGGACTTTCTAAGAAGGTTGGAAATAGACATATCATATTACCAGCAATCTCTCTACTTGGTATACATTCTCAAGAAAAAAAAGAACTATGACACAAAAAGGTATATGCACATCCATGTTCATCGCACATAGTTCACAATAGCAAAACGACGTAGGTAGCAGAGGAATAGTTGAACAAACTTTACTATGTAAACACAATGAAATGTAACACAATATTGAAGAATAATGATTTTTTTCTGAAAAATACCGTATAATGTGGAGATACTTAAAGAACATTATACTAAATGAAATTAGATGGGCAGATGTTGTATGAGACCACAACTGAAAATTCAGGAAAATATTTTCATTCTGTAATAAACATTCTGTTGGTAAGTTCTATCAACTCTCTTCAAACTCAGAGGTTTCCAAAAAGCAGCTGGTAGGTTTGAACTGCTGAGTTTGTGGTTTGCAGTTCAGTGTTGATCCTACAGTGCCACACCAGGAGTCCAAGAATAAACATTGTATTATGATTTTTAAAAAATTGTTGTTGTTAGGTGCCATTTGATCATTTCCCTTTCGTCGTGACCCCTTGCAAAACAGAACAAAACACTGCCTCGTCCTGTGACATCCTCAACAATTGTTGCTATGCTTGAGCCAACTGCTGTTCCCATTGTGCCAATTTAGCTCGTTGGGGGTCTTGCTTTTTCTCACTGACTCTCCACTTTACCGAGCATAATGTTCTCTGGTCCCTCCTGATAATAAATAAGTCCCAAGTATGAGAGATGAAATCTTACTATCCTGGCTTCTAAATGTACTTCTTCCAACACAGATTTCTTTACTCTTTGGGTAGTCTATGGTACTTTTAATATTCTTCTTCAGCACCAAAAGTCTTATGGTAGAATTCGTCACTTTTATCATTATTGGCTTTAATGATTACTGCATGCATTTGAATAATAGTAATATATAATGTTCTTCTTTATAGGCACACATATTCATATTATCCTATCACAGACAGCATTGTATTTTTAGATAGTTCTTTTTGACGATGAATGCAATGCCATTAATCTTGAATTTTTCATTCCTATATAATAAGTCATAGGATTGTCCAATTCAAAATGGATAGTACCTGTCCATTTAAGCTCACTAATGTCTAGAATTTTAATCTTTATGCCTTCCACTTCATCTTTGATTACTTCTGATTTCCCTAGATTCATATTTTATACATTCCATGCACTGAATGAAGATCCATGGATGTTTTCTGATGTTTCTTTTCATTTTGAAAATGAAAGTTCTGAAAGCTTTGCTCACTCCGTGTCAATAAGGTCAACTCTACTTTGAAGAGGCAATTCTTCCCCTACTTGGAGGGTCACTAAACCTGAGTGCCACATCTCTGGCACTATATCAGGCAATATTCCACTGTTATTCATTGGTTTTTCAGTGTCTAGGAATCCTGGTGTGGTGCTGTAGGATAAGCACTGTATTTTAAGGTCAGCTTGAACCACAAGGTTGGCAGTTCTAATCCACCAGCCACTCTTCAAAAACCCTCTATAGGATAGCTATGAGTCAGAATAGACTTGATGGAACTTAACAACAACAATTATTCCTAAGTGGTCTGCCTCTCCTTCCTACTCTTATTTTGGAGGCTCTGCTGAAACCTGTTGACCATCGATGTTCCTACAGGTATTTAAAATACCTGTGTCATAGCTTCCAGTATCACATCAACACAGAAGCCGCCACAGTCTGACACATTGACAGACAAGTGGTGGAATCCAATGATTAGGGAAACAAAAATTTGCTTGACAGAGATCAGAGAATCTTGAAAATTTTCTGATGTAACTCTTCTAATGCCAAATGTTCTCTACCAAGGTGTTGAAATGTGTTTGAAATGTGTGAACTGTAAAATTATTTCATGAAGAAAAGTAAGGGATGGGAAAATAATTTGTTTCCATATGACAAACACTGGGGTGTGAACCACAAGGTCCAGGGTTTGAGACTACTAGCCACTCCAAGGGAGACAGATGAAGCTAGCTGAAGATTTAAATCCTCAGAAACCCAATACAGAGTTGCTATGAATCAGTGCTGACTCAATGGTGTTTAACAACAACATAATTGAAAAGAGTTCCTATGCAAATGCTACATATATTTCTATTAAAAATTTTAAAGCAAAAAGAAAATTGAAAACTGCAATGGAGAGAAAAAGGTCAGGAAAGTTTTGTTTTCCCATCATGACAACTGTACCTGCCCATTCTTTGAGGGTAACAAAGCCTGTCCAATGAGAATTTCATTGGAACACCTTACCCCATCCACTCTACAACACTGATCTTGCTCTTCAGACTTCCTTTAGTTCTCAAAACTCGACCCTTGAAAAGGAAAAGGATTTGAGTGCAATGAAGAAGCCAAAACTGCTGCTTTGCTGTGGTACAGATAGAAAAGTGCAGAATTATTGGGGAAGGCTTGTTTTTAGGAGCTGGCAAGAAGTTTCTGACTCATAGCAACTTTATACACAACAGAAAGAAACACCACAAGATCCTGCATCATGCTCACAATTGTTTCATTTGAGTTCATTGCTGCTGCCACTGTATATCACCCATCTTTTGGGGATCTTTCTGTTTTTTGCTGACCCTCCATTTTACCAAGAATGATGTCCTTCGTCAAAGACTGGAGAAGGGTCGGTGATGTTTTTGTGCCATGGAGTCCTTTCTGACTCACAGCAACCCTGTGTAGGGTTTCAGAGGTTGTAAATCTTTACAAAAGCAGAAAACCTCATCTTTCTCCTGGAGATTGCTTTGTGCATTTGAACTGTTGACCCTGCATTTAGCAGTCCAACTCATAACTCACTACGCTACCAAGGATCCTTGGGAAAGGGCTAGAGAGATTAAGATGCTGTCTTCAGAAATGAATAAGGAAGGCCATAGAAGAATTGATGCATTTGAGTTATAGTGTTGGAGAAGAATATTAAAGGCAGCATGGACTACCACAAGAACAAACAAATTTGTGTTGGAAGAAGCACAGTCAGAATGCTCCATAGAAGTCAGGATGGCGATACTTCATCTCTCATACTTTGGACATATTATCAGGAGGGACCTTGGTAAATCAGAGGGTCATCAATGTGGCAGATATGCTTGGTTTTCAAAGTTTTTTGGCATATTTATTCTTTCACATAGTTTTAGAACTATATCACAAAATTAAGACGACATTGTCATTAGATTGTGTAGGGTGCTACATTAAATTTAAGTTTAATTTAGAGGAATTAGGTCTACTTACAGTGAGTATTTACATATGTTATTTGGTGCTGATGAGTCTATTCTGACACATAGCAATTCCATGTGATAAAGTAGAATTCCCCCAAATAATTTGCTTGGTTGCAACCTTTACAGAAAGAGATTGTCTGGTTTTTCTCCTGCAAAATCACTATGTGGACTTGAACTACCAATCTTTCAGTTAGCTGAGAAATGTTTAACTGTTATGCCCCCAACACTCCATGTACTCTTTTATGGGAACATATTTCTCCATTTATTCAAGGTTTCTCATGTTATTTTGCATGATTTTGAAGGTTTATTTGTTTAAGTCTCAAGGATATCTTCTTTTTAAATTATTGTTACTATTATTTTGGTGAAAATATATACAATGCACATCATTTACCGATTTGATGATTTCTTTGTGTACAATTCAGTTACACTGATTATATTCTTCAAGTTGTGCAAACATTTTTGTTCTCCTTTTAAAAATTATTCCATCACCATTAAGACAAACTCATTGCCCCTGAAGTTTCTTATCTAATCTTTTGAGTTGCTATTATTAATCTGATTCCAAACAGATAATTCTTTAAAAGATCATGATGCTCCGAGCTAAGCCCTACAATATTCAATAGACTTCTGTGAACC
>NW_006408554.1:693710-699276 GCF_000296735.1 Chrysochloris asiatica | reverse complement strand
AAAAAAAAAAAAAAAAGATCATGATGCTCAAGGCAAATATTCTATACTAATTAAATGAAAGTATTTCTTGGTTTAAAATGGCCTAAGGAAGTATTTTTGGTTTATTGTTAAAGATGATCTTAGGGCAATAGTTTTGGGATTTATCCAGACTCAATGGATCCATATTGTCTGGATTTCATGTCTTGAGTTCATTTCTAAATGTTTTATGTTGTTGTTGTGTGCTGTGGAGTTGGTTCCAACTCATAGCGACCCTGGACAGGATTTCTGAGGGTGTAAATCTTTACGGGAGCAGAAAGCCTCATCTTTCTCCCGCAGAACAGCTGGCAGTTTTGAACTGCTGACCTTAAGGTTCACAGTCCAATTCATAACCACTACACTACCAGAGCTCCTTATATGTTTTATAGTCCCTGATTATTACTATGTAAGAAACATTAGATTTTGTATATTCATTTTGCAATTAGTAGCTTAACTGAACTCAAATGATTTCTAGTGATTATCTGTATATCAGCCTATCAATAAATAATTACAATTTTTCTCACATCTTACCAATATTTATACCATTTGTGATTATATCAGATGATTGTATTATCTAATATTTCTGGAATGATAGTTCCAAATCAAGCCAGAAGGAAGCCTTAGGTTTGTTCTGATAAAAGAAGAGATTTCTATACAATTATTAAACCCTATTATTTTCTAACTATCTGCACAATCAGATTATATTTCCCAGCCTACTTTGCAATAAGTTGGGACGGTATAGCTGAATTGTGACCGTGGATATATACCACTCTCAAATCTGTTTCCGAAAGACTTTTGAAGTGGTTCTCTTTTTCCATCTGGAGCCAGAAGTGGAAATTTCCAAGTTATTAGTAGAGGTTGAAGTCAAAAGGACACTGACTCTTGGGTCAACACCTAGAGGAGAGCTTCCCAGGACATCCCAACACCACAGTTTTATGTTGAATGTTGTATGTGTAATTTTTCTTGGGTAAGGCATTAACATTTAAAAATTGGGAAAGGCTTATTTTAATGTTTGGAATCACTTTGTTCTGATTATTAGACAGATTTTAGTGGAAACAGCAGTTATTCAGACTCCTAAACCTGATGTAGGCTATTAGCTTAAAATAGATATGCCTTTGAAAACCTATCTTACAAATAACCTAATAATTCAAAAATAAATGTGAATTTATGAAATAACTAAATTTATCTAGATTGTCACATGATATATTTGTAAATTTCTGTTTTATAGCAATTTACACTGATATATTGTCTAATGGGCCATCATACTTAAATTCTTAGAATCAAACTTTGCTTGTCATAGAAATAATTCTTCAATGTGTTCATATTATATTTGGTCCCTGGGTTGCACAGATTTACTGTTAAGCTCTGTACTACTATCTGAAAATTGGGGATTCATGCCCAGACAGCATGCCTTACCAGTAAAGGCTGGTGATCTGATTCTGAAAGTTGACAGTCTTGAAAACCCTATGGAGCAGTTCTGCTCTGCCCATACAAAATCATCATGAATCAGAATCAACTAGGAGTGATTAGTAACATCAGTAACAATATACTATTTGGGATTTCCAGTCTTAATGATAACTACTATTGTACTTCATTTTTTTCTTTCATTTTTCTTTTTTTTTTAAAAAATAGGTATTTCGATAATATTTGTCTCAGGGCATTACTAGCTTTGTTACATACTTCTCCAGAAAATCATTTTTTTCCTGTTTTCTGAAGATCATTTAAAATAGAATGTGAATACTTATTGCTTGAAGGTCTGAAAGAATTTTGTATTAATGTGATCTGGACCCAAAGCCTTTTGTGGGAGTAGGGTGGTGGTATTTGGAAGTCTTCACTTTGCTGTCCAAATATTCTACCCCTTCAGTCAATTTTAGACATTTTGTACTTCCTCTGAAAATTATCTATTTTATGATTAATATATTTATTTATCAGTTCTACTGTTTTCTTTCCTTTTCCTTCAATTTCTAAATTTATGGCCACAAAGCAAAACAATTCCATTGCCAAGTCCCAATGATGTGTACAGAATTATTAAAAACAACATATTCTAAACTAAATCATGTTTAAACTTCTACTTCTTTTTCCAAAATGTGACAATCATAAATAGTACTCATTTGGACATTTTTCATAACCAGCTGACTCCTTCTTTCTTTTTCTCATCCCTCAAGATGAGGCAATAATAAACAAAACTTGAAAATTTTCCTAATCATGGTGGGAGGAGAAGACAACTAGGACTACATAACATGAATATGAAAGGAGTGGTGTGAACAGAGCAGCAACGAATCCAAATTTCAAATATTCACCGCTGAGTATATTCTCAGTCTCCTCAAGCTCAGAGTGAAGAAATGAATGAGTAAATAAATGGGAGTCAGATATCACTATTGCCACTGGTGTCTTGCATATATAAGGGAGATTCAAAAAGTTTATGGGAAAGTTTTATTTTCTTTTTATTCCATTTTTTCCACGAACTTTTTGAAGCTACTCCCATATCCAATCCCTGCTCCCAGTATTACTTAAGCTTGTTAAAATTTAAAGAAGAGACTAATTTCCAATTAGGTCAATTTCAAATTATATTAAAAAGTGAGAAAACATAGTTCTCGTAGAATATGCAAGTTCTACTGCAGAAGATAAGAGACCCGGGTGGTGCTGCAATTAAGCCATTGGCCGCTAATGGTAAGGTCAGCAGTTTGAACCTACCAGCAGGAGACAGATGCTTCCATAAAGATTTACAGTCTTGGAAATCCTAGAGGACAATTCCTAGGAAAATTCTAGAGGGTATACAGAGTCACTATAAGTCTGAATCCACTCCATGACTTTGGGCTTTTGGTATGACAGAACACCAGTTCAGTACAGATAGTTCTCTCTATAATTTTGTCCCAACTCTAGAATTTGTTAAATAAGAATATCTTTGTGTAATTTTTTCCAAATGACAAATGTGATATAAATACAAAGGGGACTTCAAAAAAGTTTGTGGAAAACTTCCGTTATCTCTTAATTCCATTCTCCCACAAACTTTTTTGAAGCGCTCTTATATATTTATTGATAATGCTAGTGTTTTAAAATATGTTGTGTTGTTGAGTACTGTCGAGTTGGTTTCAACTTATAGTGACCCTATATAGGGTTTCCAAGGAGTGACTGGTGGATTTGAAGTGCTGACTTTGCAGTTAGCAGTCCAGTGTTCACCCTACCACACCAGGGCCCTACATATCCACCCTAAGAAAGATACATATTCTAAGAAGTTGGGTATGCTCTTTTGGTCTAACTGAAAAAAAAAAAAAAGGCTCTAAATCCAAAGTTTAATCCTTTCATGCAATTTAGAAAGACAAAACTTTATTTAAAGATATTTTTGGAAATTAAATAATTAGAGATACTGACTTGGAAAAAGGAGCACATGTCTTCAAAACTTTTTAGTAATACAAGCTTTTCATTCACATCATTCTATCATTAAACATTTGTCAGGGAAGCACAGTGATTTTATGTAAGAAAATATAATATGAGAAGGGCAAAGAAATGTGAAATTTTGAACTTCAGACAAAAAAAGTTATCTAAGTTTCTCTTGCCAAGAGAATGACTTTATAACACTTCATTTTCTGTTGTTAGGCACATTTAAGTCAGTTCTGACTCATAGGAACCTATCCTATATATAACAGAACAGAACAGAGCCATGCCGACCCTGCTCCAGACTCAAAATTGTTATACTTGAGCTCATTCTTGCAGCCAATGGTGGGGGTCTTACTCCTTTTCTCAGACCCTCTACTTTACCAAACATGTTGTCCTTCTTCGGGGACTGATCTCTCCAGATAACATGTCCAAAGTATGTGAGATGAAGTTTCACCATCCTTGCTTCTAAGAAGTATTCTGGCTGTACTTCTTCCAAGACAGATTTGTCCATTCGTCTGCTATTTCATGGTGTATTCAATATTTTTTGCCAACACCATAAATCAAATGCATCCATTTTCCTCTGGTCTTCCTTACTCATTGATAATACTTCAAATGTGAATGCAATTATTTTGATGTAATCAAAATGGTGAAGGATAGTGGTTCCCTAACTGGTTATTGCATTATTTCATGCATTACTTCTCATTGATATCACTTAACCTAAAAGTAGCAAGCTGTGCCTTTTATTGACAAGGAAGAATCTGCTAATAGTAACTTTTCAAACTTGCACCCTACTACCTTACTGTAATTATGTAGGAGAGTAACTCTCAATGTAATAAAGTTAAAGCAATCTTACTTCTTTCTTCCTTACAGAGAAAAAGAATGAAACAATATTAATCTCCAAATTAGTCTCCAATTATAATATATTGTTCAACAATACCAAAATAGCACTTGACCCTTGTCTTCCTAAAGATGTATTTGACACACTTCTGGCTTCACAGTTCTTGATTCTTCTGTCATAAAGGTAAAGCATTGCCCAGGGTCTACTTGTAAATTTGTGAGTCCATTTATTTCTTTCAAATACTCTTATTGTCCGCAAATGAGAATGTCATCAAACAAATCTCTAAAAGTGATGAGTGATTTAAGAAAGGACAATGACAACGTTTTGAAAATATGTTTATTTGAGGAGAAGCGTAGTGGTTACGAATCAGGCTGCGAACCTTAAGGTCAGCAGTTCCAAACTACCAGCCGCTCTGCAGGAGAAAGATGAATCTTTCTGCTCCCATAAAGATTTACAACCTTGAAACCCTGTACAGGGTCTCTATGAGTCGGAACCGATTCGACGACACTTAACAACAACAACAATGAGATCATCATAATGAGAGCATATGATTTTGGCTTGAGGCATGGGTGTTTGTGTAGTGAGTAAAATATAATCACATTTGTGTTTATACTGATCATGAATAAAGCTGTCTATAATTTTGTAACAATACTTTTTTGGTTTTCCCTCATATTCTTGCATATAAACTGGACCTCAGTTAAAAATAAATCATCAAATTCTTTCCTGAACTTATGGAAAAGGTTTGTGATACATATAATAGAAAATATTTATTCTATTTATAATCAAATCAAATGCTAAGGCAACCATTGTGTCTCTAATTCTTAAAAAGGAACCAAAAGTACTACCTTTAATGTGTGATAGGAAACAGAGGCCAAATTGGAAGAAAAATAACAAAAGAGTCTATATTCAAAGTTTTATATCAAACCTTCAAGGACCATATCTAACATGAAAGAATAACAGACAACACAAAAATAAATGAATTCTGCAAAATACCTTATAACGTGGATGAAACTGGAAGACATTATGCTAAGTGATATTAGTCAATTACAAAAGGACAAATATTGCATGAAAGCATTATTATGAAAAGTCAATAAAAAGTTTTCATGCTAAAAGAAACATTCTATGATGATAACCAAGAATGGGAGGAGACGGAAAATCACTCACTGGCTAGAGTGTTAACTTGGGTGACAGGGAAGGTGGTTAAAAAAATAATACAGAAGAAATAAAGAAGTAATTTTTTTTTGAAAGCACAGAGCATCTTCAAAGACACAGGACCCTTCATCGGAAGGAAGGAAGGAAGGAAGGAAAGAAGGAAGGAAGGAAGGAAGGAAGGAA
>NW_006408554.1:685471-693610 GCF_000296735.1 Chrysochloris asiatica | reverse complement strand
GAAGGAAGGAAGGAAGGAAGGAAGGAAGGAAGGGAAAGAAACCTTGAAGTATGAAATTTTAATAAAATAGATAAATTACTCATGTGCATACAACACATCTAAAATATATAGCTTGATAATGTTATAAATTACTCATATTCAATTCATTAGTGACATTTCAAGTGTTTCTTACAGGTCACATGTCTATGATTATTTAATATTTCATCTACATAAAGGAAGGAGTTTCAAGTCACCTCCCTTATCATTAATATTTAATTAGTTTCATTAATTTTGTAATAGCTATACTACCTCTGTGAAACACTTTTCAATACAGTTGCATGAAAATATTATAATAATTGTCATATTTTCAAAAATGCATGTATACTTTTCTTCACTGGATTCAAATGTTTTGTGATTAAACTTTGCTTTCAAGGATACTATTTAGCTTTGTGAACTCTTTCTGCCAAAGTTAGTTGATATGTTCAACCCTTATTTCAAATGATAAGTATAATAATCACCTGTCTTAAATTTGCATAGATTTTTTTAAACTGTATCTTTTTTAGCAGAATATATTATTGACTAACTAATATTTCTGAAGCTTCCTTGTCTAATTGCCTCAAAAATTAAATTTATAGAAATTCTTGGTTAGCCAGGAAATCTCGTAAGTAACTTAAATTTTTTGGTAAATCAGCCATAATTCTTTAATCCCAAATCCAAATTAAACCTGTTGCCTTGGAGTTGACTGTGACTCATAGCAGCCCTCTAGGACACAGTAAACTGTCTTTTGTTGCTGTTTTATTTTAAAGCAAATAAAGATAGCACCTCACTGTTCCAGTAATTAAAAGTCCAAATCACGGTCTTAGTGGTATCAGTTGCTTCCTTGTCTGTTGCATTCCTTGATTCTTCAGATTATAGATGATCCTCAAATATTGTCTATTCCCACCCCCTTTGTATCCCCATATCTTTTCATCTAATCTGTTCTTTACTTTCTTTCTTTAACTTTTTATTTTGAGTTGGATGAAAGCTTACAGAACGTATCAGTTTTCCATTCAATAATTCATACACATATTGTTTCATACCATTGATTGCAATTCCCACAATGTAACATCGCTCATCCCAATTACTCTCTATTTCTTATTTCCATCCCTCCTCCTTTCCCAATCCTTCTGAACTTGGTCCTTGGGTAAATGTTTTCTTTTTTATCTCAAGTGGTTGATTATTCTAAGCTGTGTACACCTCCCTAGTGTTACTGTTTCTTTTATAGACTTGTCTGCTCTTTGGCTGGAAATTGAACCCTTAGAGTGAACTTATTTCAGAAGCTGATGCATGAGTAGGGCCTGTATTCTTGGAGTTTCACGAGTGTCTATCTGATCAGCAAGACTGGTCAATTTATGATTTTGAGTTTTATTCTACATTTTTCTGCCATTCTATCTAGGACCTTCTAACGTGATTCCTTTCAGAGCAGTTATTAGTGGCAGCCAGGCACCACCTAGTTCTTCCTGTCTCATGGTAGTGATGAAGGAAGTTCATGTGATCCATTAGTCCACTGAATTAATTATTGTTATGCATCTTCAATTTTCTTTAGTCTCCTTTCTTCTGGACAAGAAGAGAACAATGATTATAGCTTCAATGGCCACTCATAAGTTTTTAGAGTCACTACTCACCAAAATAGGATGTAGAACATTGTCTTTGTGAACTATTTATGCCAATTGACTTTGGTGTTCTCCTAGACTATGCCTCTGTGTTCCCACGCCAAGTGCCTCATGCCCTCAAGGTATTTGGTTATGTCTGAAAAGTTTTCATAATTTTACTCCCTGTATGCTCCACCATGGAATTGTGGTATGGTTCTGTAGAAGAAATACTAGATTGGTAACTGCAATGTTGATGGTTCAAACCTATCAGTTGCTCCTCAGAAACTCTATATAGGGTTGCTATGAATGGAAATCAACTTGACTACACTGAACAACAGCAACATGCCCATCACATTCATGGATATATTTGTAATATAGGTAAATGTTGTTGTTGTTGTTGTCAAGTGCTGTCGAATCAATTCTGACCCTGTATAGGATTTCCAAGGAGCGCAGGTGAGTTTGAATCGCTAACCTTATGATTGAAGTTGACTTTGTGGTCCAGCGCATTAACCCACAATGCCATACCAGGACTGCAAAAATGGCATCAGTGGTGTGAATTGGCCAGGAAATTAACACTGGCCTCTCACATGGCAGGCAAGAATTCTACCACTGTACCATCCATGCAAATATTCTCTACTACACCTGTATACGGAGTCTTTGTGTGGCGATGTGGGCTAAATGCGTCAGACTGCAAAGTCGTTTGAACTGCAAGGTCAGTGGTTCAAGCTCACCAGCTGCTCCTTGGAAACCCTATACAGGGTAGCTATGGGTCAGAACCGAGTTGATGGCTCTTAACAACTACAAAAACAACACCTGTATACATTTATTACTATATTACCATGCTCGCTTCCTGGTTCTGCAGGTTAATGCGCTGGACTGTAAAGTCGGTTTATACCGCAACGTTGTGGTTCAAGTTCACCAGTCGCTGCTTAGAAACCGTATACAGTGTGCAATGAGTCGGAAGCGACTCCACAGCACTTGACAACAACAAGGCTTCCTCACCAGTTCTGTATACATGTCTAGCCGTGCATCTACTAGTGTTGTTGCTGTTAGGTGCCGTTGAGTCACGTAAGACTCGTAGTGATCCAACGTACAACAGAAGGACCCATCCTGCCCTGAACCGGCCTCACAATTGTTATCTGTGAGTGCATTCTTGCAGTCACTGTATCAATCCATCTACTTGAGGGTTTCCTTCTTTTTCACAAACTCTCTACTTCACCAAGCATGATGACCTTTTTCAGAGATTGGTCCCTTCTGAAAACATGTCCATAATACATGAGATGAGGTCAAGCCATCCTCTTTTCTGACTTTATTTCCTCCAGGACAGATGTGTGTGTTCTTCTGGCAGTCCATGGCACTTTCAATATTTACCAACACCATAATCTACTAGCAGATCACCATTATAGCAGGATGGTGTATATAACAGTATTTGAGTGACTTGGTAGGGTGAAAAATACATATACGATTACTTATCAAAGGTAAGAGCACTTAGCTTCAGCCTGCAGAGATCCTATTTTAAAATTACCTTCTAATGTCTAAATTTGTGGACTCTATTAAGGAACCATATACCATTTCTCATAGTTTATGTTGTTAAGTGTTGTCGAGTTGGTTCTGGCTAATAATGACCCTGTATAGGGATTCTGAGTACAATTGGTGGGTTTGAAACATTGACCTTGGGGTTCACAGTTTAATGCTTATCCTATAGAGCCACATTGAATGGCAAAATCTAGTGTAAACCAAGTGTCACAAATTTAATAGTATTTTTTATACTGAAATACATTTATCTACCAGAAGAGGGAGCAATCTATCTAGTCTCCACTTAAGTACCGACCCTCTTTTCTGTAATTTGTATTAACATAAAACTTTGAAAACCAGCCACAGTTTTATGTGACTGTGTCTTGACACTTCGGAGTTTTTTCTACATTCATCTAAACAAAACTAAAACTAAAAGTTTCTAACTTGTATTAAGAAGTTGCAATAAAATTTAGGGAACAAATCACTTTTTAGTAAGTTCTCTTTTCTGAGGAAATTAAAGGAGTTGTTGGTATTATTAGCATAGATCCATAGGAAAAAAGTCTTTTAAGAGGCAATTTAATGACCTTAAGAGAGCTATTGTTACTATTTTTTTTTCCATTGCACAGATGCTAATTTTACCATTTAACCATTAACATGCTAGATGAGGTTTCTGTTCTTTTACCTATTGCTTTTACAGTATTTCAGTAAAGATAAGATGCAAAATCCTTTTGCAGTAGCCACTTGAAGATTGGAGGAAGGGATGAGGCAATAACAATTCAAACCCAAATCAAATCCACTGCCATCAAGTCGATTCCAACTCCAATCTTGAAACATTTATAGCATAGACTATATTGTCTCAAATTATCTTGTACAACAGTGTGTCAATGATTATTTTTAAATTTAAACATTGAGGGAAATATTTATTTCAGTATTTGTCTTGTAGACCATCCATGGTAGATAAAACTTGGATTGAGGTTGCTACATATCTCTGTATTTGTCCTTTTAGTAAGGAATTTTCTGACTATATATAATTATAAATATACAGATGTTCCAGTTGTGCTTCAGATCACCATGAGTAAGGGACCAACTCTTGTTAGTATCTAACAACAACAGTAGCAATAATATCAATTTCACCTTATAATATTTCAAATACAGACTTGACTTTTCTGGAACACTGAGTGAGAAAAATTTTATTTTGGTGACTCTGCATCATGGATATGCCATCAGCTTGAGGCTTGTGAACCAGGAAAAATGATTCTGCTTTTCACAGCAATTCACTTGATTCATCTGCCCACAAGAACCAAGAGCGCTGCCATTTTACTGAATACTGTTCTTCAGTGTCTCTTTTGAGCAAAAAGGAGCTCCTCAGTTTACTTGGTCTTGGGAGAAAGCCTTTGGAAGAGTGGATGTAATCCAAGGGTGTTACTGGAATTAAGGCTTCACAGGGTCAGGTTAGTGTGAGGATGGTTGTGGTTTGGTTTTAAGGATTTCTTTCTTTCTTTCTTCTTCTTCTTTTTTTTCAGTTCCCTTCTCTGTGTAGCTGTCCCCACTTGAACCTCCAGTTCCCACTTCCTTGTGGCCTAGATGAAAAGGTAACAAAGACAGATTTCACATTAAACCCCATTTCCCTCTGTGCCAAATTTACTCTCTGCTCATAGCAAACATATACATTATGCCTCTCTATGTGTAATGTAGACATGAGCTGAGCCTTTAAACCTTCAGGGTTTCATGAAGCACCTGAAAAGATGGGTCAATGGTGGTCCAACAAGCGATCTCATTCACATCTGCTGCATTCACATCTCCTTTTCTGGGCACAGCTTAGTAACACAGAGCTCTAAGTGTTCCAGTTTGACCTTTCTAGCCTCAGAGTGTGGATGTATCTCCCCAAATACCTAACACATTGTCACAGAGCAATAAAATTCTCTCCAAAGATAATAAAAGCCATTTCTGCTGGGCTCAATTGCTTTAACTACCAATGAAGTAGTGTTTGGATTTTGATTTATTTAACAGGGAAAGAGTATGAGCTTTGGCAGAAAAGTGGGGTTCTCGTCTACAGTTTCCACTGGAGAAGAGACTTGAAATTCTGGCCAACACTCAGGGAAGCTTGACAGCTAAAATTACAATGCCAACATGAATTAACAGGACAGAGAGGGATGTTTCTCCTCTCCTAAGCCTTTTGTTACCAACTGCCTGACTTTGCCACTTCCTTGGCATTATGTCAGAGTTGAGGGAAGAAGTGAACAGAAAACTACTCAGAGGTCAGAGGCAGATTAACCTAAAGCTGATGAAGCTTAAGTTTCAGGGCCCATCATTTGCATGGGGTTTTCTCAGGGTCCCACAAAGGACACAGTATCATGTGGTCTTAAAATATTGTGTTTGATGACAGGCAAGAAAGAATTCTGTCTCTTTCCATTCTTTGTACTCCTCTGTCACATTTGTCCAATGATGCTGACTTGGTCACTGTGGTAGTTGGGACCCAGCTAAATGGGAGTTGAGTTAGACAATTTATCTATTTATGTTGTTTACAATCCCTTCTGAGCATAGTTAAGTTATTGCTAGCTGTCTGCATTGGATATGCCTTCTTTGGTCAACCATATTGGAGGAAAGATTCAGTATTATTCTATTACAAAATTCTTGATATATGAAGAGACAATTGAAAAGGATTCATCCAAAGACTAATAGATAAAGTATTATGAAAGAGTTCCAGACAGTAATTGGTGCATAATTTTTCTGGATTTTCTGATTTTAGTGGCTTTAGCTATTCATCCTGGTGTAGTGCTGTGCGTTAATGCGCTGGGTTGCAAAGTCATTTGAACTGCAAGATCAGCGGTTTATGTTCACCAGCTGCTCCTTGAAAACCCTATGCAGGGTCACTATGGGTCAGAACCTACTCGATGGCACTTAACAACAACAACATTGTTATTTTCTTATGATTTCTAATTTATTTTGTCATTTTAAATATTTATGATTAAACCTTGTTTTGTAAATTTATTTTCTTTTTTCTTAAAGAAGACTCCAAAATTCATCTTCTGGACTCAGAAAATCTGACCTGAAAGCCGGTGGAAGCTGGAACACACCTAATGGAGTGGCTGGTTCCTGTAAAACCACTTTGCCATAATTTATTAACTTTCTCCTGTCTACAACTTCACAGACTTCCTGATGTTTCTGTGTTCTTCAATCATAAACAGATGAGAAAGGAAACAAATGAGTTTGTGGTAGGCATGGCCACCAGTCCTGCTTTATCTTCTCTCTCTGGGGCCCTTATAGGCTCCCATCAGCATACCCTTACTATGTTTTTGTTTTCTTGCTACTAGAGTAACTTTTCATCACAAAACCATATATATCAGCTTGGGATTTTTTTTTTTTTAATTGTGATTTATGTGATAATTTACATGGGAGAACAGCAGCTTTACATTTATCCTATCATATTTTGTTTCATTGCAATGATTACATTCATCAAACAACCAAAGGTACACCCCACAAGCCTGCCTCCCGGCCATCAACACATAGCCCCTCTCCTTCCCTAAGTCAAGAGTCCCCAGCTGCTCCATCTCTCAATGTCATTGTCTCTGCCTCCATCTCTGGTGTCACTGCTTTTCTGGGTAGGGTTCCACACTCCACTCTTCTCACTTGATGGTCCCAGGGACCTCCGCCACTCTTGGACTGCAAAATCAACCAGTCCTTTCCTTTTGTTACAAAACGTCTACCTTTACATTTCCAACCCTCACAGTCAGTTCTGATAGCAATTATTCACTATTGTACTACAAGAGTCTTATCCCCATCTCCTTTCATCAGCCCCATTCCAACAGACTGGAAACCAGTCAGTGGAGATTCTACCTTCCCCTGTACCCTCTGGAACTAGGCTCCCTCTTGAAAACTTGTTAGCCAGTCACTTCTTGCCTTTGTAGCCTTCCACCCCCATTTTGGGTAGCCATTGTCTAAGTTTTCCATCCCTGTTAACCCTGTGTACCGAGGAGGTGGGAATGATCCTTGCTGTAAAGATTTGTTCCCTCTTTTGAGCTACTACATCCATAAGTATAGGTCAAGTGCATCAAATTGTAGTGGATTACTCTTTTTTTTTTCCCTTCTTCTAGTTGAGTTCTGATCATCCAACCATTGAAGCCAGGTCATGTGGGTACTATCTGCAAGTATGGGTGTTCTTGTTCATCTCCCCTCATTTCCTATCTGTATCAGCTTGGGAGCTTTGGCTCACTTGCAGAGCGATACATTTGTGTAAGGTATCCATAGAGAGCTGACAGTTATGATTGACTGCTAGGTTTCTGTGTGGACTATATCAATATCTCAATCAACAAATATTGATGCTTATGTGAAAGGCATTGTGTTAGGCAATTAGAACTTTAGGGTTACTCATTCCTAATCAGAGAAGTTTTTCTTCTTCTGAAGGAAATTTGTCTGTAACCTTGGATAAATAATGTACATCATATTTGTTGTTGTTAAGTGTCATTGAGTTGTTAATGACTCATAGTGACCTTAAGCACAACAGAACAAAACACTGCCCGGTCCTGTGCTAGCCTCACTACCATTGCTATGCTTGAGCCCATTGTTTCTGCCACTGTGCCAATCCATCTCATTGAGGGTCCTTCTCTTTTTTTGCTGACCCTCCACTTTACCAAGCATGACATCCATCTCCAGGGACAGGACTCTCCTGATAATACGTCTGAAGTATGACCTATGAAGTTTAGCCATCCTTACTTCTAAGGAACATTTTAGCTATCCTTCTTCTAACACATATTTGCTTGTTTTTTGGGAAGTTCATGGTATTTTTCATATTCTCCTCCAACACCGTATTTCAAATGCATCAGTTCTTCTATGATCTTCTTTATTTATTGTCTAATTTTCACATATGTATGAGGTTATTAAGAATACCATGGCCCAAGCCTAAGTCCTCAGACTGACATTTTTGCTCTTGAATGCTTTAAAGTGGTCTTGTGCAACAGATTTTCCTAAAAGCAATAAGTCATTTGATTTCCTGATTGCTGTTTCCTTGAGGGTT